>NW_028278413.1:0-82468 GCF_059751315.1 Micrasema longulum
TGGGTTACTTCCTTATGATATTTAATTTAATAGTTTATTAAATGGTTGAAATTCGGTCATCTTTGCTATCATCATACTCCTGTCTACACCCAATAGTGCATAGGACACTGCATTGATACACCCAATGCAGTATATCTTAATCATCTGTTACACAAACGTAAGGTGATCAGTTTGACGCTTCGAGCACTAGTCCAAATAAAGTTAAATGTAAAAGTAAAAACACTTAAAAACAAATGTTTTAGCAGGATCCTTCCGGTAAGCGATTTTGTGACCTCAAGCATAGTACCTAGTCGAATGCGCAACGTCAGTTTTATATGTGTTTCAGTTTTCTTTCTTTTTTCTTGGTTTATAGATACATAGGTACTTTAAGGATGGATCAAGAGATGGGTAGGAATAAATTTTAACCAGTCAGAAATATAACAAAAAAAACGATTTTTCCGTACGTAACACATCGATAAGTATAAATAATTTAAGACCTGGTTTTAAAATCGGGTTGTGGTCATTTGGCTAATGTCTCGGACTCACAGATCAAAGGTCCGTGGTTTGAATCCCACTCTACCCCAACTTGATTCTCATTTTCTAAAAGTGAGTTATTTACAACTCGTTGGAAACGGCCTTCAAAATTAAATATTTGGGTAAATCATATGAACGCAAATATTTCTTTTATTTAAAAAAAAAAAAAAAAAAACAGCAAAAGTTCATGTCAATTTTTTTTAATTTTCCATGACTTTATACCATGATCATTTCTAATAAAATCCAAAAACTTACATATTCATTAAATAAACTATAAAGGAATGTCTAGGTAAGGAGCTCTCGAGTAATAAATTAGTGTAAAATCGTAGAGACTACCATAGTAGTCCAAGCAAGTATTGAAATTATAGTTTTCTTAAGAGTGAGTTATCGTTTTTTCTTTCGGTAGGTTGTTTTTCATTTTACTATAGATTTTTGATAGTTAAGGGGGTTGGAGCTCTACTCTAGTTGGAGATTGACAGAAGAAACAAGGTGGCTGTTAAATGCGTATTTATTACATGGCGAATAAATAATGAATTATTTTGCGCGAGTGTTACGGCAATGAGGAGTTGAACAGACTGCACTTGAACTACAAAATAGAACTGAGTCACCGCATTGAGCTGATTTGTTGGGCTGACTGTTTAAGCTGACTAGGCCTTACCACATCCTGAAGTCTATTTACAGGCCGTGGACATTTGTTATTTATGTCTTTATGTATTTATGATATAAACTATATTAATGTACTGAACGACGTTGTTTTTATCATTTTGTGCAATGCTATTAGTCTTTATTCTAGAATAAAATGTATTGCATTAAATATAAAATGATGACGTTTTTTATCGGTCATATATTTCAGGTGAAATAATTTAGCACGTGTGTGTGTCATCGATCCTAGACTATGACTCCCACACTTCAATATTGAATTATAAATATAGTATCTTGGATAGTTTTTAGTCAATTATAATTTTGGTAAATATAAGGCGAGGAATTTACAAAAAGTTTCATTTTTCTACAATAAATTGTGTACAACACCTGAAAAATGGGTATGTATGGATCATCGGACTGTAATATGTACTCAAGTTGTGAAACACGTGATTTCTATAAATTTTTTTTAAATATCACTCATAATTCCAAAAATACTGATTTTCAATCATGTTCCTAGAATTGGAGGTTATATTTAATCATATCTATGTTAAAACTTTGTGTTGTGGTTTTTATCTTTAAATAAAAGTTCATTCTATTATTACCGTCTTTTTCATTTAATCACATACTCGAAACCATTAAAAATTGCATGTAATTTTTTACTTTAAAAATCCAAGAACAAAGAGGAGGTACTTTGGAAAACTTATTCCTAAAAGTAATATCTTCTGAAGTCTGGTCATGTCAAAAGCAGACAGAACCGAAGGGCATGTATGACAAGATGTATGAATGTGGAAGAGGCTAGGATTGTATGCCAGGATAGACGTGTGTGGCGGTCTATTCTCTCTGCCTACCCCTACGGGGAAATGGCGTGATGATAGTAGTAGTAGTAGTAGTAATATCTTTCAGCCAATCAAAAAACAGACTATTCAAAAGAAGATTTGGTCAAAAATTTGTACTAAAAACTAAAAACATATATCAATAGATTCATACGTGAAAAAAACCTAATTTATTAAAAATGTGAGCTGTTTTTTAATGAAAAGATAAGGCTTGGATATATATTAAGTAAAATCAGAATACTGGATGTTAACATATAAAAGAATGAGGAACGAGGAATCAAATAATGAGTAAGGAAGGAGAGAAAAAAGGAATCAACGAGAGAAAAGGAACAAAGAAATATATATATATATATTTTAAAAACAGGGAGATCAGGATATAAAGAAATATCTTAAGCGTTTCTTGAAGGTGGCTAGAGAAGGTGCATTTTATATATGAAGAGGTAGCTCATTTCAAAGTCTAGCACATTGAACAGAAAAAATAATATCTGAAAAATGATGTGCTATGTCGAGGAATAGAAAGATTGGAATGGAAAATGGTTCTCTCCTGAGAAGAGTGAAGCGAAAGACCACGATCAGATATATAATGAAATTCTCAGCAAGATATTTTGGAGCGCAAGGGTTGTGAAGAATATAATAAATAAGTGGAATAGATTGAAAGTTTATGCGCTGATTGTGTATCAACAATTTGAATAGCATATTGTTTGCATTAATCAATTTGTTTTCATCGCAAATTAATGTAACCATCGATCAATAAAACTATTCTTCTTTTTTCACTAAACCAATCCCCTTTTCTTGATATTATATTAGAATGCGGTAAGCTCTCTTTGGTTTTAAAGGCTAGACAAGACAGACTGTGATAAAAAATACAGTCTATATATAAAATTGCCATAATTTTATTTATAAGTTCGATCAATATTTACATACCAATTCAAACCCGTTAACCAAAATAGCCACAGACGGTTATGATTATCAACATTATGTCTTAAAGTGTTTTGTTCAACTTGATTTTAACAACAAGCCAAAATGGTTAGAAAGTTTTCCAATAAAATAGGGGTTAAAACAATCAATAATTTCTTGCAACTTTTGCTGTGAACATCAAAGAAAGGGGAAGGTTCACTTATAACGTAAAGGAATTCCTTGTAATGATTTTATAATGTTGTAATCTAAGTATCTCTGGTTAATTCAAAGGATTTTGAAGGGTTGTATTCTTCCCTCCATTATCAAGGATCTGAAGTGACCTTAAGATGTTTTATTCAGACTAAGCCTCTTTATCCAAAAATTTAAAACAATGGAATAATCTCTTTTATTTAAAATTTTATTAATTTTAAGTAATGGTATTTTTTAGCGAGTATTCGTTCTGAAAACATTTTGTTTATTTAATGAAACGAATACAGCTATACTTAATTAAATGATACATACAAAGTAACAACTAATATCTTGACAAATTGTTATGGTTTTCACATTAAAATAATAATATTAAATTTAGAAGTCAAAGGAAATGGAACAAAAAAACGGGATATTAAAATAGGGAAGGTTGAGAAATTACCAATAAAAAGTTAGTATAAAATAATACAATAAGAGTTTTAATTTGTTGCAACAGAGAGGGAAAATACTTTCGAGAAGGTAATACGGGAGTCTTGGCATTTACAGGGCTTATGACCTGTCATTTCCGGTTGAAGTGACCATTTTACACACCCTGTAACATTCACCATTCTGCCTTTGTTTGAACATCCACATTTCCTTAACTCTTCCATGTGTTGACTTTTGTGAAGTAAAAGAGCTGAAAACTTTATCATGTGGGTGAGATTCATCCGGCTGAACCAATTCACCTACTAGGCAACGCCTGAAAACAATTTTCCAATTTTTATACTTCTTCTTTTACCAGGTAGTTAATTCAACAATGTTTGAGTTTGTCCAAATGCTTGCAGACTGGCTGGATTTTCTCCCTAGGGAGTTGTTCATATTCAAATTTGTTGCAACAGAGAAGGAAAACGCGAACGCGTGAGAAGGGAATATGGGAGGTCATTATCCCTGTAAATGCCTAGACTCCCATATTCCTTTTTCAAAAGTGCTTTCGCTCTCAGTTGCAACAAATTTAAAAATGAACAACTCCCTGGGGATAAAATCCAGCCAGTCTGCAAGCATTTGGACATACTCAAAACATTGTTGGAGAAAAAATAGTAATTATTAATTAAAAGTATAAAACCAATAATTTTAATACACTGCAATAGAAATGGAGAACATTTTAGAGAAGGAAATATAGAAGTACAGGCAATATCAGGGCTAATGACTAGTCATTGGGTGTTTTAGGTGGCCAATTTATACACTGTTTAACATTCACCATTCTGCCAATGTTTGAACATCATTATTCCATAAAATAGTGTTCAAACATGTATATTCTTTTGATTCTTCCATATGTTGATGTGGCACTGCGTCTATCAAAATGTACAAAAAAATATTCTTAGCGTGATGCTTCGATGTCACTCAACTTTTCTATCTGAGACGTTGTTTCAATTTATTAAGTTACTAGATATTAGACATTTTTTATAAAAGAGTCATTGTCACATTTCTGGTCATGTGCTTACAAGGTGAGATCCCAGCAGAATGCTCGTACGAGGTTTTTATGTAATTTGAATTATTTTATACCAAAAACACGTTCAACTTTCCCTTAGAGAAATTTATCTTTGCGACCCTGAGAGTGTTCATTGTCCTGAATGAACATATTTAGTTCTACATAGCGAAAGTCATTTTAAGGAGAAGCTTGATTTTTGTCTAAGGTAAGAGACTATTGCAGGAAACTGCTGCGAGACATGGCATAGATATAAATCTAGTTATGCGTGATGTCTAGATGCTTATTAAAATGTATATTTATGTTATAATTTTTATTTGTAGTATTCTTTAATAATATGGATGTTTTCACTTTTTACTTTGTTGTATCCTAACTCAACACACGTCTCTTGGCTTCATTGAGTAAGGAATATTTTTTTTTGTAACATGTATCTTATATGCTTAAATAAATAAAACTAGAAAAAAGTTGAAAATCTAATAATTACACATTTTGTGGATTAATGTGTCTTTCTTAATTTTTACTGAAAATATAACTAATGGTATTGATGGATTAACATATAACAACAGAGATGGAGAACATTTTAGAGGAGGTTATTTGAAGGTTTTGATCTGTCATTGGCCAGTTTATGTGGCAACTTTACAAAGTGTGTCCTATTTACCGTTCTACCTTTGTTAAAATGTCCTTATTTATTCATCTGTTGATTGAAGTAAAGATAAAGAACTGAAATTTTTATTTATGGTGGTTGAATTCATCGGCATAAATTATTTCACGTAAATACTAAGGAACGCCTGAAAATATCTATATTTTTCATACTTCCTCATAGACCAGTTGGTTTAATTCAACATTATTTTGGTGAGTCCATTTTGTTGTAAACAAAGACAGAATTTCCCCCGCTAGAAAGTTTATTGTTCTACTTGTGTAAGAAAAGGTTTTAGGCGGATATATTGTTGTGCTATATTTAGTTATAAAGGTGCTTAACTTACTTTGTTTCTTTTCAATGATAATTAATATTGTATTCACTGGATGTTGATGTTTTGATAAAATTTTTCACTGCATATAAAAATGTCTGCCTAAAAAGGTTTGCGAAGACTAAACACAATCCAGAGAAATAATACGAAGAGAGACATGACAAAATAATTTTGCAGCATGATAACGCTCGGACAAACGATGCAAGCCCAGTTAAAACATACTTGAAAACACTCAAATGAGAAGTTCTACCCCAACCGCCGTATTCACCTAACATTGCCGATCGATGACTCATGGCGTGGCTAAGCAGCACTTTCATTCTTATTTAGATTTCAAAAATGGATCGATTCGTGGTAAACTTCAAGATATGAGTTATTTTTTTGAGATGGTTTTCGCATGCTGCCACAAAGATGGGAGATATTGGTCGCTAGCAACGGACGATTCTCTCAATGATATGTTTTTTACTATTTTTTTAAAATAAAGTATCAAATTTCTCGATAAATATAAATTGTTATGGTAAGTTGATAAATCAATATTCATAAACTGTTTTTTTCTGTATAATTTCTAATTTTTATAAAATATTTTATTTTTCCATTGCCCATTTAGCACGCCGCCATTGCGCGCGCATCCAACATAAACATCGTTCGGTCCAATGAGCACTAATGCGCAAAATCTAATTTGACAGTGTGTCACCTAAAATTGGCGCACGTTAGGGATTATCCAGGGCGAGCGGTTTGCCCATTATCCTAGCGAAATTAAGTACACCCTGCCTACCAAACTGTTCATCCCTTACGACTATAGAAACATTTTTTATATATGTACATCTATACTAGTAATGGTGGTTATATTCAGTGGCGGATCATCCCAAATAAATTTTAAATTAAAGTTTTTTAGTTTCATAACAAAAAAAATAATATAAATAGAGATGTAGTTTTTTGGTCGACGTTCTTAAATGAATATGCATTTAAATTTTATTTTATAAATGCGCTGTAAAAACTAAAAAAAATATTTCTTCATCAAATTATCAATTTCATATCGTTAAACAAATGGTATTTTAATATCCAATTATTAATATTATTATTATTGATAACTTATAAAGTGCCATTTTGTAATGTTATTTAATAAAGTAAAGTTTAAAGTAAAAAAAAATACTTTGTTATTACATGCTTCGGATTTATTCAAATTATTAAGAGAACAAGTAGGTTTTAAGATTTTTCTGAAACTCCACCACACTTACAGTTTCACACTCTTGTATTCCATGCCATAGAGCCTGTGACCGCAAATGTGCGTTCACCTAATCTAGTGCGCTATTTGCGTAGAGGGATAATAACTTTTTCTCTACAAATATTAAGCTGAGCTAAGCGTAACAGCCAGTTCATTGGAATGCGAAATTTTCTAAGATATTCCTAGGCAGAGTAGTGCAGTGACTGATACATAAGCCGACTGAGTTTGTATTTCACCATCTGTTGAAAACATAGCCAGTGCATTTTCCGAAGTAGTGGTGTGATATGACTGAACTTAGAGATTCCAAAAATAAGTCTCGCCCCGGCATTCAATACAGACAGATATTGTGTTCGTTCATTTTCAGGGTCACCTTTATCTGACGTTTCCAATTCTGATGACGCCGTTTCGGTAAACTTTGTATCATCTTTATGGTACACTACGTGTCGTGTAGAAAGCTGATGTGTTTATTTACTCGTAGTTTGTAACATGTGTACTGGTCGTTTTTTCGCCTGCAAACCAGAGGTTCTGTATGAATTCAGAAACTACAATGAAAGAATAATAAAAGACACAATTGAAAAAAATAGGCTCCGTAATATTATAAATTGAGGTGACGAGCTTGAATTAAACTCAACATGGTTTCCGACACTCCATACGACGAACACCAAAATGACACTATCTGTACACACTGCCGTATACGATACTGTACAAACTACTTTTTCAAAAACTTATAATTTTTATGAACTTTACCCTGACGATGGCTCCTAAAGTGGTCCCAAAACGTCAGAACAAATTCAACCTAAATGAGATTACCTAAAAAAGACGATTCATATCCACGGTATATTTTTGAAATTTTTGGTTTTATTTCTCACTGAGTTTTAAGATCTTAAAATAACTATTTTTTTATGACAAAAATATTCATTATCCTACTTTTGAATCAAATATCCCATATAAATACTTTTTTTATCAACTTCATTATTGAGTAAACAAACAAAAAAAATCATATAAAAACAGAGATGGAGAACATTTTAAGGAAGAAAATATGTTAGTCTAGTCATTTACTGAGCTTATGATCTGTCATTAGCTGGTTTAAGTACCCACTTAACACACTGTGTAACATTCACCTTTTTGCCTATGTTTAAACATAAATATTTCTTCAATTCTTCCATATGTTGATTTTTCTGGAGTTAAAGAGCTGAAAGTTTTATAAATGTGAAGAGATTCATCTGACCGAATTATTTCACGTACTAGGCAACGCCTTAAAACAATTTTCCAATTTTTGAACTTCTTCTTGGACCAGTTAATTTTGTATCCTTTTTGTAATTTGTTAATCTTAATGACAATTTAGAGGGTGAAATCCAGTCTATGGTCTACAAACAATTGAACAAACTCAAAATATTGTAAAAAAAATAATTTAATTAATAGTTAAAATCATATTCAGAAGTTATCAAACGCAAGGCAACAGATGGTAGAAAATAATGTTATAAATATAGAAAAATAAAAATAAAACAGAAAAAAGTTACATAATATGTATAATTTACGTTATCATTTAATCAAAAATTAGTAAATATATTTACATTCTTTCTTTTGAAGTTATTTTTCTTTTAAGTGACAAACTTTATATATATATTTTTTAAATTTATTATTTACATATAATATTTTTTTTTTTAAAACCTTTTTTTTATTACAGGACTTACAAAGCCAATTAATATGGCTTATCGGTAAAGATCTTTTATCCTTTATATGAAAACATAAATATGATCACACTTCATAATTGTATAATAATAATTACTACTAACTTAAATATAAGAAGCGAAAAAAGTAAATATATTATATGTTTTCAAATAATATTTAGAAAAATGTAAAAAAAGCAAAAAGTAAGTACACGATATCGCAATAATAAGATAAAAAATAAATACAAAACCGGAATACCAAAATTTAAAACAAAAGTGTGTGCATAATTAATAGGCATAAAGCCTTTTTTTAAACATTATTCCTTTACATATCCATATCTATTTCCATTTTCATAAACATACCTATGTCTTTATCCATATATATATATATATATATATATATATTTAAATATACTAATAATTTATATTAATAATTTATAATAATTTATAAACTTATAATTTTTTTGTTTTTATTTGATATTTTTAATTGTTATAATTTCTCAATTTTTTAAAAATTGTTTAATTTTTTATTTATTTTATTATTATTTTGTTTTGCATTTTTTGTTTCTTTTTTATGTTATTTTGTAAACTTGCCAAACACAAGAGCCAGACTCTTTTTTGGCAAGTTCAACCTTACGTGTCCCATTTTTGATACTGATTGTATTGTTAATTGTTTATTTATGCTAATAAAGGTTTTTATTTAAAAAAAAATATATATATATCATTATCTATATCTATATCCATATATCTATATCTATATTCACATCCATATATTTATCTATATCTTTATTCATACATACACACATACATATCCACACACACATAAATACACATACACACACTTATATGTTTTACTTCTATCTGCGACTGAGCCTTATTTTATAAAATAAAAATTATAATGTTTCTGCATTCGCGACAAAATCGTGCTGATTATTAAACGTCGCTTCTGGTAACATGTCCTATTATTTCTTGATTGACGTAATATTTAATTAAAAATATAATTAAGCCGATGAAATATAAAATATGTATAAACATGGTGACTATATAATAACAAATCATAATATCAGTCAACATGCGCCGGCTGCAGCACGTGAACACAAAAATTGAAGGGATGCCATCCATCCCCCTATCCCAAGGATTATTGAGATACAATAATAACAGGTTTGAAAAGCAAACTGTAGTTACACATATCTTTAATAAAATTACACTTGCATTATAATTATAATGTCAATCACAACTGTTTCCAATTATACACTTGAAAAAATATTGAAAGATTAAAAAAAATGTTAAACGCATCGTCAAATTACGAGAAATATCTATGAGTTTTATTTTAAAAAAAGGAAACATTTTTTTAAAAACATTTTTGTTAGTTTTTCACTACTTTTTAAATATTTTTGCATACGCATTTATGTACAAATATATTTGTTATCACGGAATCTACCTAGAGCATTTGATTGTTTAATTATTATACCATAGCTTTTGATATAAACTTATATCAGCACTTTATGATGCATAGGGTACTGCATTGGTATACTAATTGCTGTGTTTCTCGATCATCTGTTACGTTATGGCAAGATGATCAGTTTTAAGAGGATTCGTGGTGGCTGCGGTTTTTGATGAATAGGTATTTAAACATTGTTTTTTATCACGCTCTCGCTAATACCCCCGATACTCTTCGAAAAAGGCAACTGCACGTCAGACTAATTATGCCTAACTAAAATCGACAAAAACAACGTTTTACTATTTTTGAACAATAAACAATTTATCGAAAAACAAAATCATATGAACGCGTAATTATATAAAATGTGTAAAAATATCACTGCTGTAGTGCTACAATCCAGGAAGTAAATACGGGACTGCGTTTGTATGAAGAATAGTCAGACCCCGTTTCCTCCTAAGCATTTTGTGTATTTACTCATATATTATACTTGTACGTATGTATTTTAACATAGTTTCGTAAACAACAATATTTTGACTTTGTCCAAACTTCTGTAGACAAAGACTGGATTCAACTCCTTGGAGAGTTATTAATATTAACATATTACAACAGAGAAGAAGCGCATTTAAGAGAAATTTAATGTTAAAAAAATCATTATATCATATAATATAAGTTGTGTTACAAAGTTTTTAAAAATATTTGATAAGGTCAATGCCTAGGCTTCCATATTCCCTTCTTTAAGGTATTCTCAATATTTGTTGTTATTTGTTGATCTTAATGACTCCCGAGGGGATAAAATCCAATCTTTTGTCTACAAGCATTTGGACAAACTCAATTATTGTAATTTGATTACTCTTTTACCAATATTAAAATAAAATACGACTGCGGTAGTTAGCCACGAGCCAGCAATAAATTAAACTTAATCCGAAAAGATAAGGAACATAAGGACGTATATTGATTTTTCCTCCCAAATGTGACCGCTCCTTAATTAAGTAAAGGATGAATTGCGTTAAGTAGATAAGTTTCCCTTAAATCCCGAGTTTTAAAATTGATATAAGTGGCTTCAGTCTAAAATATTATAATGGGAGAAATCGGAAGCCTATTATGAGGATTTGACGATCGCGAACATTAATTTGGTTCGTGTAATTTTACCAAGCTGGATGACGAATGGTTAGAAAGTAAATTTAATTTTTTAAAGTTTTAGGCTGTTCCATCAGATTTCACTGGACAAAAAAAATTATTTATTTTTGTCTCAGAAAGAAAAAAATGTGATTTTGATAGTATTTTTTCTCGTGAATTCAAATACGATATATTTTCCGGATATTATGTTTTTCCGACGTGATGATATATAAAAGCCCTTTGGGCGGTAATAAATAAATAAATCTTTTTGATAGTGATAATTATTAATGTAATTGATATTGATGGTGTAAAGTTCTGTCTTCTGTGTTTCTTATATAATGGTTTCTTACTATTTCGGATTTATTAACTTTATTTGTTTTTTTTTTTTTATCTCTTCTTCTCTGGTCTCAATCCTGGGATTGGCTGGCAGCAATTACATTCATTCTTCTTCTCCATTCCTCCCTGTCTTGTGTGGATCTTTAAAAGTCAGCATACGATGAGCAGCTCACTACCTCTAATAGGTCCTCCGGGTACTCTCGGCGTGGACGTCCCCTAGAATTTGTTCCCTCGGTCATCCCCTCTAATATGACATGCAGGAGGCCTTCTTGACGTATACATGGCTGATCCATCTCGCTCGCCTTTCGGACAAGGTCCTGAGCAGAGTCTTTTTTTATGTAAGGTCCTAAATGAGTTCTTTATTAATAACTTCTGGGAGTATAATATGAACTATATGTATTATATGTTTAAATAATAAAAATATATAAATAAAAATAACCTCGTGGACTCTAGATCAGAGAGTTGAGGTTTCAATTCCGTTCGGCAAACATTTTTTTTTCATTTTCTAAAACAGTTGTTTTTACCAAAATAACACAGGAAATTAAAATTTCGTTATGCATATGGTATGTATTTTTTTAATTTTTTTTTTTTAAATGACGTGCTTAAGATTAGTTATCATCGTTAACGTCACGGGTGACCCTATGTGGAGCTGTGTTGAGGGTGCAAAGCCGTGAACGGTGGAGACGCATTGTCAATGGAATAGCCGGAGATAGTACCAACGATCAGAACTGAGGAACGATTGAAAAGAAGAAGGGTTATGTACACATATTATAAGGTCAAGTAATATTATGTATTGCTAGTTAGTAGTGTGTTTTGTCATCGTGTGTTTTGTTTATCATAATGATTTTCAATTTGTCTCCGACATAATTTTTCAAGTAGTCAGGTAGTATTAAGTCCATTGTACGGTATTTTTACTCTCCTTGATTATTTAATGTGGTAGTCTGATAGCGCTTTGGCCACAGTTGTGTCATTGTTTTGTTTGTTTCCTGTTCCAATTATTCATTTTATATATCGCGTAGTTATTTTTAAAGAAACGTTGTCAATAATTAAGAAGTAAAACTTTCACAACGTTTATATTTTATAGATAGTGCTGGATTTAAAACACGATCAATTTTTAGTTTATATAGGAAAATAGTGGAAACTAATGTCTTTTAAAAAGAAATACGAAAATGCAAAAATAACTTGTTAAGTCGATTAATCCAAACAAATAATATACAAATATTAAATCAATTATTTAACAATTTTGTTTTTAACTACTGATTTTTTTTTTCACGGACTGGTTTTAAAGCTAACAAGCTTTTTTCTGAATGCAAACGTAAATAATTAATTATTTCCTATTTTATTTTATCAATCTTTACTAAATACTACAATTTTTAAATTAATATATTCATTGAGAATGGCTTAAGGGTTGTATTTAATTCTAAATAACCAAATTTGAAAGGTTTCCATCACAGACTACAACCCTAAGAGGCTTAAATATGAGGATTGACAACTTTACTCAGATGTTCCTACTTCAAATACATTTGGAATTTAATTTCATCAGTTTATTTCATCCAGCTAAGTCATTATGGTACTTAGCAAACTATTGAAAAGTTACTTTGTTTCATTTTGATCAAAAACTTTTCGAGCTTTTAATTAGTGAGAAATTCGTCAAATTCAAATTTTTCAATAGTACGATTTCCATTGTTATTGATTGGAGTTGAATTTGCGCCCTAAAATTCATGGCGTCAAGTTATATTATTTTGTTTATATTTATTCTATGTTTACGAGAAGTAATATAAATCATTGCCATTCCTTGTGATAGTAACACAATGTGGTATTATCTATAATAGCATTTATTGTATTTTGATCATTAAATCCAAGAAAGCAAGATTTCTTTGGGGATTTTTTTTCACACAATTTCTGTTTGGTTCAGTTTTTCAGCTCTTTCAAAGTTATTGGCATGTTAAATTTAAAACTCCAGTACGTTTTATTTAATCACGTCAAGTTTATTTCTATACAGCTTATCTTAATGTTACCGTTTTCTACTGCATCAAACCCGTATCATAAGAAGCACTAGCGCTCTCCTATTGGGTAAAGTAAACCCACGCCATAGGAGACTAACGACAACTTTATACTTGCCTAGGCTAAAAGAAAAATGAAATATAGTATGCGTGTTTAACATCAGTTACGCCTAAACTGGTGAGATGTTGTTTTTCGGATTTTTGGAATCCAAATTCTTGTCTGTTTTCAAAAATTTAGCAGTGTTTACTTATTTTTTATAAGTGCATATTATGTTCTAATCACAAAGACTGGACATTTCAATATCAGTCAGCAAAACAAAAAGTTTAACAGTATCCAAACAATCTTTAAGATGTCAGTTGATAATTGACAACAAGCCTGTTAAACAGGTCATGAGTTTTGAGATATCTGGGAGGAAAAATCTCAAGTCTTGGTGATTTGTACATTGAAGTCCGAGAACTGGTGAACTGTAGAAAGCATCAACTGTGTCGGGGTGTTCGAGGAATGTTGTATGAAGAAATAAGGATATGCGTTTCGATAGCAAGTTCAAAATATACAAGACATGTGTAAGAGACCCATCATAACGTATTATGTGAAAGCGCGGAGTGACACTGTTCGTACTACTAAGAAAAGGCCACTCAGAACTGCTGAAATGGAAGTCTCAAGGTCCATTACTGGAAAAACGCTCCGAGACCATATTCGTAACACTGTAATTAGAAATATGTGTAAAATGGAGGATATCGTACAATGGAGCTAGTCCAGAGGAAGATACAGGAGGAACCATGTGAACTAGTTATCTTTACTAAATGTTATTAAGTATTTGTATACAACCACTTACCGACTTTTCTATGTCTACCGGTTTCGAGACGTGCCCGTCTCTTCGTCAGGACATATATTGGTTTAATTGGTGTCTAGACAAAGAAACGGGTTCGTCTCGAAACCGGTAGACAAAGAAAAGTCGGTAAGTGGTTAAACACAAATATTAAATAACATTTAGTAAAATGTTTGACCACAAAGTTAATGCTCTAAATATTAATAATTTTTACTTTGTTTACCATAGTTTTTATGGACTGTTTGTTATACCTTAACTGATCTATTGCCCACTATATTTTACATATTCTTTAATTATCGTATCAAATTTGCAGTTGCGCTGTATTGTACATTCAAATAAATAAATAAATATTAACAAAAATCAACAGAGATGGATAATACCTTAAATAACTGACTTCCATATTCCTTTACTTAAGGTATTCTCAATCCCTGTTGTAATTTGTTAATCTTAATGACTCCCGAGGGGGTGAAATCCAGTCTTTTGTCTACGAACATTTGGACAAACTCAAATATTGTAAATAAATAAATACTTTCTAATTCAACACAACTATCAAATCATTTTATTGCATAAAGAAGTTTAAAAGACGCGACAACGTTTTGAAAACTTTTATTTAATTTTTTTGTGTGTGATGCATGCAAGTTATTAAAAAAATGTGTTTATTGAAATGTTTGTATTCTTTTTATTTTGTCTATCCGTACGACTTTTTGGCCATCCGCGGCACCTCAATGGTAATAATGCCCTTTTTGTAGAATCCTGAATTTCCGGAAAACCCTGGAATTTTATTGTTTTTTTCGATGGATTGAAAAAACTAGTGAATTGAGAAACCCTAAATAGAACAAACAAAGCTACAAAATCTACTAACTTTAATTACATTTCAAACATGCATTATTTTTTTTTCTTATCAAAAGGTTTTCAACCCTATGGCATTGTTTACATATTTCTTTATACAGGGTGGACGCAACGTGTCCGCCACGTGACCTGTCGATACTTCATTCTCACTCCATAATAGAAAACTAATACGATTACCGATGACTTTATTTGGTGGAGTTATAAAACACATACACATGATCAACTTAGCTTAAATGAATCCCTCGTCCCATGAGATGAATTGTAGAGCACACAATCATCTAATAATTCATCCGACTTATTGTTAATAACGTCCGTTCATATTAGATTAAGGAAACCAATAATTCAGAAGAAAAACATTTAAAAAATATGTTACCGCAGCAAAAACAATTAAAAATAGCAATATATTTTTATATAAAAAAAACATATTAATTTAAAATAAAATTAATATTTTAAAAACTAACTTTGTTATTTTACAAGTTAAACATTATAACTACGTATTTACCAGTAGGAAACAATGAATTTGCTAGAACGGAAACTACAAAAAATAATTATCTATGTTATGTACCTACGTAGTCCATAATCGATAACTAAAAATACATACATTGCTATTTATTTTGTGGCTCTGTATAATACAACAACACCTCTCATCTAACAAATCAACTCAAACGACGATTATTATTAACTTCGCGATGTATTATATGTAGCTATGCTCTCCATTATTTTATTAGAAAACTTATACAAACATTTATGTAAAATTTCATACTTAATTTTCACTAAGATTGAAACGTCGACTGGCCATTTCGTTCTAGAAAATAAATAATGCCAAATACGGCCGGTCGAGCGCCACATGTTCTGCGATAAGACTGCCCGAAAGTAATGGTGGTTATTTGTCAATTGTAGCATCTTAAAGAAAAATAGTCCTTAGAAAACAATGTTCGAAATACTGTTTTCCAAATCAAGAATCTTTAAATAATTTGTCTAATCCAATAGGTTACTTTAGAAGGAAATAACCCCAACTGAGTTTAAGATGTTAAAAATATAGAATACTTATTTGAATGAGAAAATAAGCTGGAATAATCTGGTAGTTTTTTGGCTCACTGCTGGCGCTGGGTGCTTTTTTAACTATATTTTTTTAGAAGAAAATACAAACGGTGGTAAAGATTTCAAGAAAAAATGATCAGTTGTTTGTTTGTTTGTAAATAAAGTTACTGCAAAATATCGTGACTGATAGTCAAATATGATGATAACCTGCTTATAATCGCTTTTATAAACGATTCGTCCCTCGTATTTACTTGATGTAAAATCACTTATATAAATTTAATATACCTACTGGTTTCAGAATATGACTGTTCTTTTGTCAAGGCTTAAAAATAAATTAACACTCAAGACGCTTGATTTACACACCGAAGGTTGCGGGTTCGATTCCCGGTGAGAACACAAAAATTCAAATGTACTTTTTCTCGAGCCTGGGTATTCCGTGATGTAATTCACCACTGTAATTGGGCCTCCCGGCTTGTTGTGGTGCAAAAAAAATATTAAGTAAAATTATTTAGTAAAAGTTTTCAAAAACCATCCGCTAATATATGTTCAGTGTTCTGTGTCCGAGCAACATTTTTTTTTTTAAAGATCAGGGGTAGGTTGTAGGTGCTTGATTTAATGATACTTTTAATTTTTGTTAGCAAAGGACTGTTATTTAAACTTATAACATTAGAAATCAAACACTGATTTAAGTCTAATGAACGCTTTATTTTATTTTTACAAATATTAAAAATATATTTTTTGAAATTTCGCGACAGTTGTTTTGCCTTGTTGGGGCATTTTAAACGAATGTAAAGATAAGATGGATTGAATGTCCTCATAAAGTTATATAATTCAAGGTATTTAAGTAGAAAATAATAATAATCAAATGAACCATAGCATGTACATTAATCATAATTGAGGGAAAAACCAATGGTTAAGGGTGAGGCTAAGTGTTTAATAAGTTATGGGGAATTAAAATATTTATATTTGAATTTCGGAAAAACATGACAAAATATTTATTGATATGTATGTTTGTATTGTGAGATAATTAATAAAGCTTCATAGTTTTATAACTTAAGACAATTGTTGTCAAAAAAATATCAATAATTATAGAATAGGTTGTTGTTCTTTTTAATTTTAATACATGATTGAAATATGATGAAGAAATTTATGTAAACATAAATGAATTATTATACAATATTTCTATTTTTAAGAATTTCTTATCAAAATATATAAATGCAATTGTAACATGATTCATATATTAATTACGCGTCATGTAAGCGTGTACAAAAAATAATAATAACAGTATATTTAAATATTTTTAATAGTGGTGAAGATATTAGGTTGGTTTGTTCATTTATTTTTTTTAAATTAGGATTATTAAGATATAAAATAATTTCCAATTGTTCGGTAGCCTCAAATATGTGTTTGATTTCTAATATTATAAGTTTAAATATGAAGTTCTACAAAACAAACACCAAATCAATCAATAGACTGCTATTTACGCTGATATTTTATGTGGTTAACTTATACTTAAAGTTTTTTTTTGTTTTTGGATTTGATAAAAAAACAGATTTGTTTTGAAACCGGTGAGAATATTAAATTCATTTGAGTAATTTTACACAAAATAAATACGCAGTTTTGCTATCATTGAATAAAAATTTCATTTCAATGAAATAAAATCAATAAGCAGGAATTCCTTTTTAGAACAAAGTTAGTCTTAGTGGAAAAAAATAATAATTTAAATTAAGATAACCACCGTACTTTCATTTACTTAGCATAAAAGTTTTAACTACTGTTTTAACCATATCCGTTAACAATGCTTTACCTGTAATAGGTTTTACTATAATATTGTTTTATAAAAATACCTTTTGAACGTTTATTTTATGTTAACCCTACCAGAAATCGAACCCGATACAACAAGCATGGTAGGTAAATATGCTAACCGCTACAACCGCTTGTTCTGGTTCTTTTTCACACACACAAAACTGCATTCTTTATCCACCTGGACACAAAATTAAGTGTTCTGATTTCAATCATTGTATTTATAAAAAATAAGAAATTCCTTAAAAATATATATATTGTTGGGGGGAAGCATTCAATAAATCGCATTTTTCGCACGAATGAGTTTTTATTTTATTTGCCTATTGATACTGCAGCATTTATAAGCTTTATTGACAACTATAGATTACAAGTGATTAAGATGGAAAATCTAATTATATGATAACAACAATATTTCATAACAAAACTGGATATTCAAGGGTAAACACCCTATTATATTTTACCCTCAAAAGCTATTTATTTCGAACTTACGTTAGTATTTATTTTATGCAAATTATTTTTTTTCAATTAAGGGTGTGGTTAATAACATTTTTTTATGCTGCGGCTTTTCATCTTCATTTATTTTGATGTCCCTAATATGAGCAGCCTTTGAATACAGTATTAAACCCACTTTTTACTAATTATCAGGCATGTATAATATAACATGTCAAATTCTACTCAGGGATGCACTTTAGTCAGAAATGCGATTTTCAAAAATGTGTAGAATGTTAGTTGATATAATTTAAGTTTAACTAAAAATCCAGTAAAAAGAAATAAATGGGTAGAAATTATAAGTAATTCAATGTAATAATCTGATTGGGATTCATAAAAAAACAAATGCTGTCTCTAAACATTCAAAACCAAACTTTTTTATACACAAAATATAACATCTATGCATTTTTTTGTATGCGCATTATTGGCAAATGCGACCCTGGTGATGGATAAAAAAACATTTACGCTTCTTACTTTTTTTGTATTTAATAAATTGAAGGTTTTATGAGCTATAATCTTTCTCGTGGCAATAAAGTACATTTATCTGAAAACCGCAAGTAAATCGGTCCGGTAGTTATTTAGTCCATTGAGGACAACCATTCGAACATTGCCTTTTATTTATATAGAGATAGATAGTTTATTTATAACAAAATAAACGATAAATTACTGGTTACAACATATCCGGCATATAATTAAAAATGTGGATAAAGCTAGGAATATATGTCAGCGTAGGCGTGTGTGGAAGTCCATCCTCTCTTCCTACCGATGAAGAATACAGTGATATGTGTGAATTAGAATCAGAATCTTAGACTCGGGTTTAGATATGATGGCAACTTTAAAGCATTACATTGTCAATTACTTTCATCCCAAAACGATCGTCTTTATTATTTTCTTCAGATGTTTCGTTATTTCGATTATTTTTACCTGTTTTATTGCAAGTTTTTTTTTCCAATTTTCCAAGAAATCCAATAAAAATTTTTAGTATTTATTTGGAGAATGACACATCACTACACATTATGTTTCTGTTATAAATGTAATATTTACTTGTATAACCGAGCATTGTGAGTTTAGTTTCTTGCAAAAACTCATTTTAAATTATCTTGAAACAAGTTTAACTTTGGATTACGATCATTACGCATCCCGTAGGCTGACTAAACGAATCACATCTCACAGTCTTGTATCCCGGAAATATTACTCCATTATTCGGTATTTCTTTAGTTACATATGTTTCACTGAGCATTAGCATATGGTTTATATTTATTCAATAATACTTCCAGTTCTTCTTCTCAATAATACTTCAACGGGTTTCAAAAAAAAAATTAAAACCTTTTTTTATTCTAAAAAGTCATATTTTCTTTTCTCTGATTCAATTCTTTTTTTATAAACTGCACATGTATTTGGCTTTAACATCCTCACGGAAAAAATCGAAATGACTAATGTTTAAAAAAGTCATCAAAAAATACGGTATCAAAATGACAATATCACGTGTACCTAATGACGATGTATGCCCATTCTACGCCGTGAACCAACAATGGCTTCATTTTTCAAAAGTACTCACAAAAAATAACAATGCACCCGAAATGCAATATGGCTCATTTAATTTGCAACAAAAGTATCACATAATTTGACCCACCCTAGCCCTACCCTTTGAAAAGCGAAACTCGCAGATGTACAAATTTATATTAAAACATTTCATACATACGTATTTATAATGATATCTCTATAAATGTTCGTACAAGTGTACTTGTACATAACATTATAAAGACAGTGTTTGTATTTCTGTTCATTTTGTTTTGTTAAACATTTCTCCCCTTATCGAAATGGAGTGGTTATATATTATGAAGACAATTCATTTAGACAAAATGTAGCTTATTTAAGGGACGTAGAAGCTACCATCATCATCCCCCTTCCTGCACCCTGTGGTGCATAGAGCACTGCATTATTAAACCGAATTACTATTGCAGGCTAGGATACGACGCTTGCGTCATGAACTGAGGGTTCCAGGTTCGGTTCCCGGTGAGATCACAAAAAAATATTGGGATTTTTCTCATCCCCGTGAGTTCTGTCCTGAATATCCCTATTAAAATTAGGTCTCTTGACCTTCTGTGGAACCAAAATGAAATAAAATAAAAGCAACGCAGTTCAATTATCTGTAACAATAAAGGTAACGAGATATTACCCTTCAGGTACCACCAGTCCATGAACAATAAAATAAAGCAGCGAAAAAACATTAAAATCGAATTTTAATGTCGATCTTGCTAGAAGTTGAACCTAGGAACTCGTATATATTGAGTAGTTATATTTCAAAATAATTTTATTTAAAACATGCACTTTTCTGTTTATACTCCTTTTTTTTAAGACTGGCGTAGAATTCTTATAAATAGAAATAGATTTTTTAGCAAACAATACATTTTAATGCTTGTTTAGTAATTTCCATGTTGAAAATTCGTATTTTTTAAATCAACAATATTTTTAGTATGTTCAAATATTTGAAGACACGTATCGTCTTTCATTTTTTCCGTGTCCGGATGGATTGAAAAATCAATAAAAAATGTAGATATGTTTAGTTCACCTCATGGTTAACTGATTAAGACAGAATCCTTACATACCCTGGGTCGGAGGTTCAATCTTCGGCAAGATTGACCTTAATGTGTATTTATTTGAATTTGTCTTATCAATATTATGTAAGATTGTAGTAAATGGAGATAGTTTGAAACAGGTCGAAGAATTTGTATATCTGGGTAGTATGTTTACTAGAGATGGAAATATGGACAAGGATATTGAAAGGAGGGTTAGTGCCGGTAACAGAGTTAATGGTGCCTTAAAGTCTGTCGTAGCAAATAAGTGTCTATCGCAAGAGGCTAAATTAGCAGTTCATAATGGAGTTCTGATACCAACCCTAATGTATGGAAGCGAAGCATGGAGTTGGAAAAAAAGGGACGAAAGTAGACTGAATGCTGTTGAAATGCGATCCCTCAGGCGAATGTGCAGAAAAACAATGTATGATAGGTGCCCTAATGTCGAAATAAGAGCAGAATGCAAGGCTGAGTTAAGCATTATCGACAAAATTAAGAAAGGTCTTTTGCGATGGTTCGGTCATGTGGAGCGAATGAATGATGAAAGAACGGCTAAAAAGATTTATGATGCGAATGTGCCTGGTTGTAGAAGTCGAGGAAGGCCGAGAAAGACATGGCATGATCAAGTACAACAAATTCTTGAAAGTGGTCATGTGAAAAGTCGGAATAATCGACGTGCGTGCATGAGAAGATGTATGAATGTGAAGGAAGCAAAGAAAGTGTGCCAGGACAGAGTGGTGTGGCGTTCTATCCTCTCTGCCTACCCCTCTGGGGAAATGGCGTGATGGTTAGTTAGTTAGTTAATATTTTGTGTCCACTTTTTTTATAAATCAACCCCGAGACACGAGACATCTTTAGAAGTAGCACGCATGCATATAAGAGATTCATACATTCCGATAAAAAAAAATATCTTTGCCTTTTTACTTAGCTTATAACTCATATCTTTTTAACTGTATTTTTGTTTTCTATGATAACTTACGCTTAAAATACCAGTCCAGGGACCATAAAATATTCTAGTGACAACACCCTCTTAATTGAATATTTCGTATTAACCATGTCAGAAATCGAACCAGAGATCAGGTCGGTAAACGCGCCGACTATTACACACATTATTAAATAGTATACAAATAATATAAAAACCTTTTTTGAGCCTTAATATTCAGATACTCAACAAGTCATTATTATTATTATTATTTTTAGAGGTGGGGGTCAGTACTATGCTTGAAGCTCCCAACGTCACTTTGACCAGTGAAGGTCTATTGTGACGGATCCCCGTGAATAGTTCTCGCTCTCCAAGCCCAGGGGTGGTATTCGAAACGCTCTCGCAGCCGTATTATCTCGCGTATTTACACACAAAATCCATGAGAAAAACGGTTTTCCATCTGTGTACCACACAATATCTTCTTCCTTCCAGGGTAAGAGACTATCATGCATCAATTATTTCTTAGTAAAGAGCTTTTATAAGTTAAATATCATGGTCATTCCATCCAATAGTATAGCTAACATCGAATTATCGATGAGGTATTGCTGCAAATTCATCAAAGGTCTATTAACATATTACAACAGAGATTTTTTTTAAATTTTACATTTTTTTTACATTTTTTTGCACCACAACAGGCCAGGAGGCCTAATTACAGTGGTGAATTACATCACAGAGCACCCAGGCTTGAGAAAAATCACTTTTTTTTTTTTTTTAATTTTTGTGTTCTCACCGGGAATCGAACCCGGAACCTTCCGTGCTTGAGTCTAGCGTCTTGACCACTACACCACGGAGGCCGCCATGGTGAAGAACATTTAAGAGAATGTAATATAAAAGTTCAGGCATCTACAGGGCTTATGATTGTCAATGGCTGGTTTAAGTGGCCATTTTACACACTATCTAACATTCACCATTCTGCTCATATTTGAACATATATTTTCCTTTTATTCTTTCATCTGTTGATGTTTGTGAAGTAAGAGAGCTGAAACCTTTATTTATGCGGGTGAGATTCATATAATTGAATTATTTCACCTACATACTGCAACGCTTGAAAATGTTATTTTTTCAATTTCTATACTTCTTCATGGACCAGGTGGATTTATCAACAATATTTTGAGTTTGTTCAAATTTTTGTAGACAAGGACTGGATTCAACTCCCGGGGGAGTTGTTTATATTAGCATATTACAAGAGGGATGAAGAACATTTAAGAGAAGGTATTATAGATGTTCAGGCATCTACAGGGCTTATGACCTGTCAATGGCTGGTTTAAGTGTTATAGGTCTAGTCTTGCAGTTTGCATTGCCTGACTTCATCGCACGTAGCATTATCATTCTTGCCTCCATCCGCACACGAATGTGTAGAAAATTAAGACCTAGCATCGTTTTTATTCTAAAAATCATACAAAACTTTGTTAGAACATGTGAATCATGTTTCAGTTTTATTCGGTATTTACATTACTGTGTGTAAATTGCATTGTTTCTCATAAAACTTTAGTACATAATGCATAATGTATTTCAAAAGCAGACGTTAGATGTTTAATGTTGGCTCCTAAAGTATGGAAAATTCAGATCAAACGAAACCTGCGTTTTAAACAATAAGTTTATATCAATAGTAAAATATGCTTCGTAGATAAACGTACGTGTTTCACATTTTATGATTATCACAATAACTCAATACTTATTCTTAATGGTTTGGGTGAAGGGTATTGGGGCTGGTTTAAATGTTATCGTCGTTTTCTTTTATTTAACTTATCTTTACTTTTAGATAAAGTCTTATTCACATATTTTTATTCCAAAGTATTTAACGTTTATCCTCCTAAACGTATCTGACATAAAATAAACAAATATCCATTTATTCGTTCCAATTCAATAAATAGCTGTACTTCATCAATTGTTTTCCTATTTCTTTTACTAGGATTACTTTTTTGTCGACTCATAAAGTTGGAAATATCTGCCAATATCCTTCATGGAAGATAGTCAGGATTCAGCTACGCATCGCTACGCGTAGGACATTCCAGGACTACCATAAAATATATTGCCTGCACGAATCGCTTATCCGCCATAAAGTTAAAAAGGCTATTGCAAACAAACGAGCAGAGCCCACGTCCGATCTAAGACCCGCTCAGAAACAATTTCTTTCGATTATTTATTGACGGTGCACAGGAAGAAAAAGACAAATATTAATGCGGCGGGACAAGGGACGCGTATCGTAAAAACATCCCTGTTCAAACGTCTGGACCAAGGACTTCCAAAATAAGATGACGTTTGCTCTACAACAATCAGCATTCCCTTACCCGTACACAACGCTTCATAGGACATCGTATCCATATTGTTATTTATTCATTATATGCTATTTGATAATAAAAACAAATTTATATTAATTTGGCCTCACTAGGGTGTCTCGCGCTTTGGCCATTTTACAATTTTCTTTTCATTTAATTTATGTACTTCTAATTTTAAGTATTCACAAGACAAACTTATACACTATTTCATGTACATTAAAACTCAACTGGTTTTTGTTATTCATTTGCAAAAGTAACAACAATTTATATATATATTCGAAAACTCGAGACAAACGCAAATTAATTGTAAGGAAAAAGAGTGTCATATAAGTAATTAGAAAAAAAAATAAAAAAATGTTTGTTTTCATATTTGCATCAGTTATTACTGACTAAAAGTTGCCCAAATCTAGATAAAATGAAGCATAATTTTTTTTTGCTGGAAATAAAGGCACATTTAGTAATTAGAACAGCCTAAAATGCAGTATTTCATAAGGTTTTCTTCGTTATAGCTGTTTTTTGGAGAAAACTGATAGCAGGTACTTCTTTTGAGGATAAATATTTTTAAAAAACACACATTAATTTACTTTAAAAAATAGTTTATTTGTCAAATTATGATGTAAAAAAAAACACGCGGGGTTTATTTTTACAAATATTTAACATAATCAAGCTAAAAATGTTTTTTTTTAAATAGCATTTTAGTTGGTATTCTTATCATTTATGGGCTTAAAACTTGATGTTACAGCACTTAAGTAGGAATTTAATTTACAACCTACCAGTCGTGGTAGCAAAAAAATAATTGGATACATCTAAAGTTAATCAAATGCTTATTACGAATCTATAAATAAATCAAAAACGACCAAATAATGTGAGTTGCGACAATTATAGGCTCTGCACGGCAGAAATGCATTGAGAATATATGAATAAAGGAAACCTAAAATGTAAAAAGAGTCAATGTATATTTTCCACATTTAGTACATGCGGATATCAGTTATTGATTATATTATTTAAATGTTTTGAATGTGTTATTTTGTATAACGTTTTAAATCCTATTACGATATGAGATGCATTCATTCCATTTATTTCTACACCGAGGTATTTTAAAAGAGATCTTGGAATTTAAAACAAGACACGGGCTCCCGTTCGAAATAGTTTGACATTCTCTGTCTAAAAAGGATTGGCTTGGCCTGTCCACCGTATAGGCAAGGATTGTCTCTGCAGTGTCGGTGATAAGAAGGACGTAAGCGACGTCAAAAAGAATCGCTTGGACTTTCTACCAGATGCAGGGGCTGCACAATCCATAATGCTTTGTCGACTTACGCGCACTTGACGTCACTTATGTAAAAACACTTGAAATATGGAGAATCGTAACAAAACTTTGAATAAAAGGTGTTTTTTTTTATTAAACTTTTTTTTGTAAATATGAGTTCTTCATTATCATCATCATTCCTTTTTCTGAACTCGGTGATGCAAAGTGCACTACATTTATAAACCTTATCTCGTCTTTTCCGTCATGACAGAATATGACGGTTGCACTCTGTCACTCATGTGGTAGGACAGAGCAAAGTGCATCATCCGATATCTTGCAGTTTTTTTGGGAAAAAATACAAGGCTGTTTTCCTGTTGCCTTTTTGGGATCAATTCACTTAGTTTAAACATAGAGAACAGACGCCGTTTGTTTCCGCCCTTTATTGGTCACTTGCTTCTATAGCGTGTTGCTACATCTATGAAAGTCATTTTGACTATAGCAATCCAGACAACCCCTATTCTGATGTCATTTGAACCTCCAGCCGACTTCCCAGTCTCGATGCATTATGTTCAGCGTAAATTGTGATACATCGTGCAAGATGTGGCTCTCTACCACACATTATGGTCTTGGTGGCAAGAGAGCTTCCTATTCCTCTTAAACGTAGGGAAGATAAAGACAAATATCCTCTCATTTTGAAACAAAGATGCTACCTCTATTTTTTAGCGTATTTCGGTCGTCTGTTACATGAAGATAAGATTATCGTTCTCGCTTATCAGGGGCCATTCCAGAAAAAATGAAATTTGCAATTTTACTAACCTTTAAAATCAATACCGCACATTTAAATTGCCAGAATTCGAACCCTGGGCTTTAAAAATGGCAAGTAAACATGCCAACAACCACTAGAGGCTAATTTTTCTTAATTATTGAGGATTTTTACCTGAGAGAAGCCATCACGACTAAAACGCTGGTCCAGGGTTCTGAACCTTTTTCACACACAATGTTTTTTTCCGCCTGGACACTGGTAAAATATTACTTTATCACTTATATTACATAACTTTGTTTCTCTAGATTTTGCTATTAGCGGACAATACCTCTGCGTTCTTTTATGTCATGTAAGGGCCCCAATTCTTTGAGGCACCTATTCTTAAAACATATGAGCCTAAAATTTTGGGCTCCTGTGAGGTGCTATGATTTGCATCCTCAAAGGAGTTATAAATAACTGTACAGCTAGCATTAGGTCTTTACCGATTGAATTTCTGATTTCAAGACAGACGTTTTGCGACACCTGCTAATCCTTCTATTCGTTTTTTGATAAGGAGCTTTAATTAGTTGAACCACTTTTATTTAACGAGTGTTGGTCGGAGTGGACTATCAAATGCTTATATAAATATAATAATTGAATAATGAACTTATTAGCGAGCTGTTGACTGCTGGCCTATTGCGGCATATTTTTTTTTTTACTAAAAATGACAACAATTTTTCATTATTTTCTTCAAGCATATTCTCGATTTATTCTCACATTCCATCAATGTCTTATTGAAGTGGTTAGGTCCTATTGTTGAAATTGGCATTTCTATTTTGTTGTTTTTTTTATTATTCGTCATCTTGTTTTGGATGAGCGTTTAGGCGAATAAATGTAAAAATTGAAAACAAAAAAAAAATGATTGAATATGTAATACACTTCTCAAATGATAAGGTGAACACCCTTTACAGATGCTTCTTGGAACCGAAAAGCCAATAACACAAGAAATAGAATATAAAAAAAGTATAAAACACAATAAACCCCTGCCAATAGATATGGAGGTTGGCCGAAAGGGGGAAATAGCGGATGATTGGGAAGGGTAATCCTAGTTGGACTAGGGGGGAGCTGAAAATAGGGGATGAAGATGAATTGGAACTATTAAAAAATGTGTGTATATTCTGAGAGAGCCAAAATAATACTGGTTGTAAAAAACGAATCATTATTATATGCTTTTTCGCACCTGAAGGTGCATTGAACGTGATATTGGTACACATTTGATCCGTCCCTGATGTAATATATGTCAATATTTCTTCGGGAACGGAACCCAATTTTTGTCAATCAACATTTAGGTATGCTCAAAATATTGGTAATTTATTGTACATGAAGACTTGTGATGTCATTATCGTTTTTTTGTAATATAATTATTCTTATAATACATTTTTCACTGTGTAATGCTTTCTGCCTTGATGCTCGAAACCCTTAACTCTGTCAAACCAAATAATCAAAAGAATCGAGAGTTTCAAATACCTGGGATTAAATGTTACTGACAATGGTAGCTTTCAAATGAACTGGGAGTGCGGCTAGAATTAGCAGGAGCCACCTTCAATAGTATGAAAACTGTTTGGAGATCGTATATTGACTTCGTGAAAACCAAACGCCATCTATATAATGGCTACATAACACCCACTCTCCTCTACGGATGCAAATCGTGGCACCTCCCTAGGGACCAAAACAGCAAAATCCTAAGTCTTAAGAACGGGTGTCTCAGAAGAATCTTGGGTAATCGGTAGTTTTTAACTTCGAAAGGAATAAAATAATAGAAAAACGGACACAACAAACTCCGGTGACAACTGTTAGCAAGCGAAGACGATACAGTTAGCTGGGCCATATACTGCGGATACCTTATGAGAGCCTTAACCGCGCTTGACTACTTTACAAGGCATCAGGTTCTCGACGTTCTAAACGTCCGCTGCTGACTGTTTGTCGGCATTTTATGTCAGAACTACGTGATGCGAACCTGACTTGGGAGGACGCACCTGAATTGACAGCCGATATAGATGCATGGAGGCTCATTGTTGACACCAGATGCTCCAACATGGGAGCGGACATGGAATTACGATGACATTTTTGTATACTAGAATTATTTTTTAAAACTGTCACACAGCTCAAATTTACATTGGCGGGAATATAGCAAATTTTATAAACCATCCTGATTTTCCAATAGACACTTTTGCTTTACTCACATAGCCTTCTAACTATTAAGTTTAGAAACCCCGTAAGCACCAAATTACGAAAATGCATTATAGCTTAGATAGTTTTTAATAGAATGTTTACGTTCTTACAATTTGGGAATTATTTGCAATTTCTCCTATAGCTGAACTTCTTTATAATAAGAATTTAATTAGTATTTGTGAAGCATGTTTTCAAGAGATTGATGAGTAGAAAAAGGTGTTGAAAGGAGAGTGAATGCGGGCAGTAAAATGAAAGGCGCACTAAGCACAGTAATTTCTAATAGAAATATGTCAATCGAAGCTAAACTGGCAGTACAGAACGAAGTTTTAACTGAGTTTTAATTGAGTAATCCCAACACTTATGTATGGAAGTGAAACATGGAACTGGCAGAGGAAATATGAACGCGGTTGAAATGCGATCTCTTAGACGAACCTGTGGAACATCAATTATGACAGGATTACGAATGATGAAATCAGGCGAGAGTGTTAAGTTGAAGATTAGGAAAGGGTCTCTGAGATGGTTTGGTCATGTAAAACAAATAGACGACGAAAAAATTGTAAAACAAGTATATTTGGCAAAAATGAATGGTAAAATGAGACGAGGACGACCAAGGAAGACGTGGCATGATCAGATAAACTAAACTCTTAAGTCTGGTCATGTCAAAAGCATACACAACCGAAGGGCATGTATGACAAGATGAATGAATGTGGAAGAAGCTAGGAATATATTACAGGATAGACGTGTGTGGTAGTCTATTCTCTCTGCCTACCCCTACAGAGAAATAGCGTGATGCTAGTAGTAGAAGTAGAAAACGTTGAATGAATGAGGTAGTATCATACATGATAAATATAGCGCAGGAAATTGGTAAAATAAACCAAAGTAGGGAACAAAATGCCGAACACTCCTCTTGTGGAACGGAAGGCCTGTTGACTACTGCCAACAGGCCGGCTTCTCCTGAAGAGTTTTAAGTGGTTTCCTCTCCACGTGAGCAAATGCTGAGGAGTTCCTGATTAGCCCACATTAATATATCCCTCCTGATCCCAATAGTTTAGATAAATTTTAAGATATTTAATTGCAGAAAAATCCACTTTTTGAAATATAAACCTTGTATATTATAAGCAAGGTAAATAATAAAGCAACTCCCAACGTTGAATGATTTTCAAAGGTGGGTTAAATTTGTGTGTATAATTATTAGTTCAATCGTCAGTAATATTCGTTCGGTTGAAATGATGCGAAGTGATGTTTCTAATATCTGACCATTAAAGCGTAGTAATTTTGGAATTTCTCAAGTTACTGGGTTCTGGATGTCGACTGCCTCGCCAAAATGGATTGTTCTTGGCCAGCTAAAGCCATTTGTCTATTTTTATCGAAGAGAGGTGATTATCCAATTTACTCTCGATTAACAACACAAGCAGCGTGAGATTAGAACTGGAATGAAGAAGAAAGCAGCTTAAGGAAAGATTAAAGAAAAACTATATTCGTACTAAAAATAATGCATTTGTTTGAAATAAATGGCATTAACCAACTTAAAATACAACTAATGCATGTTTTTATTATGTTTTGAAGATTAAATTCTACACCCCAAAAAAGCATTTTTTTAAAATTATATATCTACGATAGTGTATTAATCATTTATTGAAGTCCATTTTACCAGTTACCGGGTTTCGTCGAGACTGACATTGTCATAACGGTCAGTTTGCAAATCATTTGCATCATAAATCTTTTTGCCGTTCTTTCGCTGTCCATTCGCTCTACATGTCCAAACCAGCGCAGAGCTCCTTTATTGATTTTGTCGGTAATGCTTATCTAAACCTTTCATTATGTACGGAAACTTGGATAAAATATTTGTTTTTTTTAAATACTTTTTTCACTATAACAATTTTTATCCACACTGCATCAAATGTGAATTTTATGATGTGTAATTTAAATTAAAGTTATGTAAAATATAATAACTTTAAAAATACCCAAAACTAAAGAAACAATTTTCTTTGCACAAATTTATTTTTCTACTAAAACATACTACATTTGTGTTGTAACTACGTTGTTTAAAAAGTAGTATTTACTATGAAAGATTTTGAAAGTATACCAGATTTTTACACAGCATTAAATATTCTGCAATATTTTTTTTATTCACCATCATCTTATCTGCACCAGCAGTAATGATCCGTGATTTATTTTATTGGAAATCTACAAAAAAAAAATATTAATGTTTAGCCAGATATAAGTACTTAATATGTAAGTAATATAAATATAAATGACTATTTTCTCTATGATTTTGTGAAAATCACACTATTTTAGTACAATACGTGTACAAAAGTTTATTAACATATACCATTATGACATTCAGCTGTAAATGTCAACACTGCACTGTCTGATTTCTTTTTAAATGAATAATGTTAAAAAAAACCATCACTGCGAACGCCACATATCCTATGTGATACATAACATATCAACGGTACCTTAGCAAAGAAAAATAGTCCTTTAGAAATAACGTTCAAAATACCAGTTTTCAAATAGAGACTCTTCAAATAATATTGGTAATCTGCAAGCTTGTTTTAATCCTAAAAAAAGTCGACTTGAGTTAATGATGTAAAATGAAATGTACTTTTTTGTATGGAGTAATAAGCTAAGGTAATTCGCTAATTTCATCGTGCTGGGCGCTGGGTGCACTTCATAGATTTTTTAAGCAAATATAAAAGGTGGTGGTGATTTATAATAAATAACAATGTTTTTTTTTTACTTTCGCATAAACGTAAGAGTATTTACTATAAAACATTATTATCGAAGACCAAATATAATGGTTAGCTGTGCATAATCCCTTAATTTAAAGATTCGCCCTTGCCAAGTAGTGCATATGAACGTGGTTATGCAGAAAGCAGCCAGTCCACAAATTTGTAAAAATGAGATATTGATGTTATCGTGTGTAGTAGTAAGGTCAATTCTATGTTCTTTTAAAAAACTGCCAAACCACTTACATACAAAAAACTGAAAAAAACACCTTTTAAAAATGGTGTCTATCTCAAAAACGGCATTTCTCAATTAGCAGAAAAGACCCACAAAACCAGAAAAATCTTACGGTACTTTGAAAATCAATAAAACTGGTCAAAAACATAATTACATTCTTGTTTGTTATATGAAAAAAACTAATGTATTTGTTGTTTGTCATTTTTTAAAGTCGAAAAACATTCCAAGTGTTGTGTACATTCAATTATTTAAACTATTCACAAAAGTGCTATTATCTTAGTTTCACTTTTCTATGGCTGGCTGCTTTCTGCATAACCATGTTCATATGGCATTCAGTGTAAAACCACCTTTAAAACCAATACTCAACGCGTAACCTCAATAGTACGAAGACGAATGCGCAACCATTACACTACCAGGCGGACTTATCTCTAATTCATTTTCCTCTTTCAGGATTTTTACCTATTAGTTATTGACTTTGGTTCTATTTCACAAACAAAACTATATTTTTAATCCACCCAACACAAACAGAAAATAAAACAAATTAAAAAAATATGCTTTCTTAGCGTCTGGTTTGAAAAAATTAAACTATTTTAAAAGTACAACGTTTAAAACATCTCTAGTTCAAGTTGATCCAGAAAATGAATTGGCAATATTTTTCAGGTAACAGCTCGTTCGGACACAGCCGTAATATTCTGCTTTAGCTCTACCTACATATAATATTTAGCGTAAAATATCCAAAGCTGAATATTTGGTTACGGTGCCTCCGGCAGGAAATGACCTACCGTATTTTTGTGAATTATCGCGACAATTTGTTACGCAAATGCAATTCGTTATATCAAGCGAGTTCAACATTAATTCACGAGAATCACACGTGTTTTCAATGGGAATAAAAGCTTTTTTCATATGTACCGTTGAAAATCTGAGCAGCGCTTTCTTATTTATTTTTGAATTTACTGTCTTATTTCATTCATCATCATTCCCTTTACGCATCAAATGGTGCATAGGGTAATGAATTGGCACACCAATTGCGGCGTTTCTTGATAATTGTTGTTACATGAAGGTAAGATGATCAGTCTCTTGCTTCTAGAAACTATTAAATATTTTTGGTGTAAAAACACCCTATCTCTTCGTTCTAGTAACGAGAGAACCCTTTAAATACCCTTTCATCACTATTATTTTCTTGCCTCCTTTTTTAAAGTGGTAGCTGCTCGATTGTGGAATAATCTACCCACTAATGTTAGAGACGCCCCTTTTTTTATTTACGTTTCAGTCAAGATTGCATGTCACCATCTAAATATTTCAGTCGTTCCTCTATTCTTCTTATTTCCTTCCCATCCCCTCTCCTCTCTTTATAGTAAAGCATTTTTATTTTTTTTAGTTAATCTTTGTAAAAAATCATAAGACTCAAAATGTTCATGTATTTGAAATTTTCTTAAACTTAACGGTTTAGGTAAGAAGGAAAAAATGCCTTTATGCAATATACCCGCTCTTATATGTATGTGTATTGTATATGTACAAGTATATAAAGTGTAAAAAATAAATAAAATTTTAAAATATATACATATTTCATATCAACCATGTCGGGAATCGAATCCGAAACCTCTTGCGTAGAAGGCAAACGCGCCGACCATTACACCACGAGACCGCCCATTTAGTTATAAAAACATTAATTAAAAAAAAGAAAGACTAGGACAAAGACAATAACGACACCGAGACAAGATGTTAAATGATATATTTTAGAGAAAGTTTATTCTAGAAACACTTACACCAAATGTTAAAATTCTCTCTCAAATTTACAAGAGGACATAATCGAGACATTGGTGAATGCAAGTCAGTTTTTTAGTCGTAGTTAGTAGTTTTTTTTAGTCGTTCAGAGGAACGGTACATCATTATTTCGCAACCGGTGGATTCGAACAATAAATGCCACTCAATCCAGTAACGACAGTACATTTATCAAGCCATTTAGTAAAGTACACATGAAGACTCGTATAAGTCAGTGGTTTTTCCCCATTCTTTTGCTTTTATTAATGATCAAACAGCCGAACATGTGTTATGGCATGTCCCTTTCTGATTAAGGAAAATGATGTAATGTAGGACAATCTGACAGTAGCGAACGGTGATTTTATTTACAGGTAAGCAATAAAAAATTATCATTTATTTGTTCGTTCATAGTAGGTACATAACATAACGTAAATGATTCATACTATAAATTGCTATTTTTTCTGAAATCAACTTAAACGACGTAACTTTGTTGTATATTATATTGAATAGCTGTATTATTCATTAATTTAACACATTTAATATAAAAGTTTTTAAAAAACAGCACAATGAATTCAGTTAGTGGTAAGTATTCTCATTACGATTGAAATAAATTTTAACTGGCCGATTTGGTCTAGAAATTAATAATGCCAAAAACGGCCGCGTCGAGCGCCGCATGTGTTGCGAGTCATTTCAAAGCAAAATAGTTTTAAGAAATAATGTTTGAAATACTGTTTTCCAAATCGAAAATTTTTAAAGAATCGGTGTAATCTACAACTTTACTCTAGGACAAAAATTCTGCCACTGGGTATGAAAAAATAAACTTAAAGAAATAAACTTGAGTAATCTGCTAGTTCTTTGGCTCATTGCTGGCGCTGGGCGCGCTTTATTTAAATTTGGAGAAAAATGCAAACGGTGGCAATGATTTATAAGAAATAGTAATTATTTGTTTGTTTTCCTGTAAATAAAGAAACCGTCAAAGAATATTATGATATTCAAATATAATGGTAAGCTGCGCATAATCGCTTCTATACACAATTCGCCCCTGTGATCTGATGAGTGTTACCAGACCAGTCTGGAATTCTGACTTAGTTAAAATTCGTAAGAATTTCAGATTATTTACTCAGTGTGTTATCTCTTGGGTTGAGAAATGGCATATTCTTAGAGGTGTTCCATACTACAGTGACCTATACTTGTTCAATTCTCGCCTTTAGGAGAATGAATAGATTAAATTTTTTGTATTTTTCAGACAGCCCGATGTCTTGGGTATGAATAACTAATGTTTTGTGCCATTATTTCTCATCAAGCAAAGGGAAGGAGTGTTGCTTAATATTTTATTTAAATAAAATCACTGAACAACCTCATTTAGGTTTTTTTTATATTTTTTGTTTTTCAATAAAAAAATCGAAATAAAATGTTTTATTTGGTTTTTGTATAGTACATCCATTGATTTATTAATACAATGAGTACATCACTTCGCAGTTTGCAAATATTATATAAATCTAGTTATGTAATATTTTAAGATATTATAAAAATTGTAAAATATATTGAATGTTCATTAAACGATGGGCGTTGTTAGTTACAAAACTATTATATATTTTTTGACAGAGATGAAGCTGTTGTAAATATGAAAATTTAGGCATTGACAATGTTTATAGTATGTCATCAAATTAAAACTAACCATGCAAACCTCTTTTAAGGGCCAACATTCAAATCTCAAAAGTTTGGTGTTTTGTTTTGATGTGGTGCAGAGCCAGTGCATAAGAGTTAAATAATCAAATGATAAACTACAAGGTTCATTTAAAATGCTTTTTTTTTAAGATGACATATGCATTCCTTCACTTTGATAATTTGATCGAATGGGTATTGTTTTGAAATTATAATAAATACTTACATATTTTTACGACTGGTTAAAATATACCACTAATCATGATTAAAATTTTTCTTAAGCAATTAACTCGGTTTTTTAGTCGACCAATAATTCAAATAGTGAAAATTGAAGAAGAAGGGTCTGAGTATGTGGCAAAAAGTATAATCACTATTTCTTATTTCTAGACTCTCGATACAAAGGGCTTAATAAAGGGCTTTGATCGTTTCTGAGGTAAAGGGGGATGATTAGGGAAAAATTTCACCCCGGGAAGGTGTTTTATTGGAATTTCACAATTAAATACGTTCTCAGCGCAAACGGTGTTTCAACTCTGAAGAATTTCATTTAACGAAAAATCGATTAATACGAACAATCAACAATCGTTTCACATGTTCTTTGGGTTTCAAAGAATGTGTTAAGGAATTTATTTGTGTTAAATTTTTTACTTACGTCTTAAATTTTTTGGCATTAATATAAAGCCTTGAGTCAACATTTTACTTAACAAGCGTTACTTGTATAATACTTCCCATGTATTATATCTTCCGCATCCGGGCGTGAATAAAAACACGGTGCGTGGCCACAGTGTAGAGCGTTTGCGTTTGAGCGCGCGAGCTCCGCGCGCTCCGCGCGCTATTTGGTCAAATGTTGGGTGTCCTTAACGGTATTTGTTAGAATTTTTTTAATTTTGATTTCAATCACACAGAGAAAAACATAGTGCTAATGATATTAATTTAAATAGGTAAACCAGAAAGAATTTTTCTCATAGAGTGAGCAACCTACTATTTTTTTTTAGTTCACGAGTCACCGACTTTCTGGTATGGTCTGTCCGGCAGAAAGTCCTACAAGATGACGCACTGTTTCTTCTCGTTTGCTTCTGAACGCTCTCTGATTAGTGATTGAGTGGCACAAATTCACTCAAACCCTAAGCTGATACTAAAAAGATTATTCAGTATCCCTTGTATGACCTTATAGCTATTTTTATTTGGGTGGAGTCCAGTTTCCTACGGTTGGCTTTTTTCTTACTTAGAGCTTTATAAACCATAAAATTACGCTTGTTAGAAAATCTACATAAGAAGAACAATACGTCATATCGCGCGCGGCGCCCGCGCGCTGACACCTGGCCCGCGCCGCAAAATGCACGCGAAATAAAATTCGAGCCTGGAAAGAATGTTTCAAACTCGATGGGCAACTCTCACGTTAAAAGATTGAAACAGTAAACCGAGTGGAAATAAGTCGCCATCGTGATGGTCTGTTAACGCTTTACTCATGTATACCATGCAAAAGATCCCGGGTTCGATTCATGGTAGGTTTGAAATGAAATATATATTTGGAAGGTGGTTGATTACCGCAGTATTTCATCGTCCCTGGACTGGAACTTGTTGTAAAAAACAATCCAGTGTCCTATACCCATTTAATGGAGATAACTTAGCAAGTCATAAAAACTTGGGTTTTGTTAGCAGGACCTCTAGTGACTTTATTTATTTATTTATTTGACACTTTTTATACATTTACAATATATATACATATAAGGGCGGGCATATTGCCTTAAGGCAATTTCTTCCTACCGACTCGAACCTTTCAGTTTGAGAAAATTATAAATACATGGACATACTGAATCTTACAATTTTGTACAAAAATTAAATGCAAAGATTCACAAAAATAAATATATGTAAAAAAAATTAACACTATACTATGAAGAGAGAAAAGGGAATGGGAAAAAAAGAAGAAGGATAAAGAAACAATTTTAATATTTAGATAGTGACATTTCAATCTTGACTTGAATGTAAATAAAGAAGGTCTCTAACATTAGTGGGTAGATTATTATACAATCGAGCGGCTACTATTGTGAAAGAGGATTCAAGAAATATAGAGCGATGACAGGGTATTAAAAGGGTTCTCTCGTTACTAGAACGAAGAGATAGTTTAGACTTTACTTATATTTTCACGGTTAAAACACTTTATTGCTCACTTGTTCGTCCTCTTTTAGAATATGCATCCGTGATCTGGTCTCCCTTCTATGTAGACCGGATAAATCATATCAAATCGGTGCAACATCGTTTGCTAAGAAAAGTAGCATGGATTATTGGCCTCTAGAGGGGAGACTACACTTACGAGAAATGGAGTCAATGTAAAAAATCTCAAGTCTACAAAAACGCAAAAATAACATTAACTCCATATTTATGTTTAATTTACTGAATGGCTTAATTGATGTACCATCGTTACTGGAACAAGTGGCATTCAATGTTCCAATCCACCGGTTGCGAAATAATTATGTGCTGTTCCTCGATCAGCACAACACAAACTATGACTTGCATGCACCAATGTCCCGATTGTGTCGTATTGTAAACTTGAGACAAGATCTGTACGTTTTTGGTGTAAGTCTTTATAGATTTAAAAAATCACTAAGATAGACCGGATCTTGTCTTGAGATAGTATTTTTTTTGTCCTAGCTTTAATTTCATTTATTTGTATTTAATGTATGAAATAGTAATGGTGATGAATTCCAATTGACAATATTCTAACTAACTAACTAACTAACTAACCATCACGCCATTTCCCCAGAGGGGTAGGCAGAGAGGATAGAACGCCACACCACTCTGTCCTGGCACACTTCCTTTGCTTCCTTCACATTCATACATCTTCTCATGCACGCACGTCGATTATTCCGACTTTTCACATGACCACTTTCAAGAATTTGTTGTACTTGATCATGCCATGTCTTTCTCGGCCTTCCTCGACTTCTACAACCAGACACATTCGCATCATAAATCTTTTTAGCCGTTCTTTCATCATTCATTCGCTCCACATGACCGAACCATCGCAAAAGACCTTTCTTAATTTTGTCGATAATGCTTAACTCAGCCTTGCATTCTGCTCTAATTTCGACATTAGGGCACCTATCATACATTGTTTTTCCGCACATTCGCCTGAGGGATCGCATTTCAACAGCATTCAGTCTACTTTCGTCCCTTTTTTCCAACTCCATGCTTCGCTTCCATACATTAGGGTTGGTACCAGAACTCCATTATGAACTGCTAATTTAGCCCATATTCGGCACAATATTCTAACTATTTAAAATTTTCGACTGGTTTAAATTTTTAAAATGAGCTATACGAGAACTCCCACATTTCTTCAATTCTTCCATCCTATCTGTTCGCTTTTGCAATATTAAAGAAAATTAATGTTTTAAATCATAATTTTATAAAAACAGTTTTGATATAATTAACAAACGCAATTTGTTTTGTGTCGTAACAACCCAGAAAAACTTATTATGTCGTACCATTGTGTGTCGTAAGTTATTAAATTAATTGTTTGTTTTTATTTTTATTTGGCTCTCAAAATCCTAATTATAAAAATATCGTTTTTGAACTAAGCATTCCATTATGATAATACGCACGTGAGACAAATATTTTTGCAGAAATTACTAACACAAACCACGAATAAACATCTCATCTCAACAATTTCAAACAAATTTAGATACGCGTTGGTATTAAACAGTGTTTATTTTCTCGGTTTTGTGCGTAATTCCATAACGAACTGTTTATAATATACTACTAGTACCAGCATCCGAAATTCGGCACATTTGGCAAACGAGTCGGCAAACACGAATTCATTTGATTATTCCCTTTAGATAAAACGTGTTCGATTATGGCCTGCATTTAGTACACAAAACAGCCAGCGGATCATCCTATTGGTAGTTGGAACAATATTGTATCGAGTTAAATTGATTACGAATGTGTGGGCTAAGCATGCGACGGCATACGAGATTTGATTTCAAATTAATATGAATCCGGGAACGAACGACAATAAAAATATTATGTGTCTAGTCATCGTATCGCAAGGGCTTAATTACTACACTCTAAGTAACATGAAAATTAAGAACAATTCGTATTTTTCTTTCTTTTCCAAACTACGTTTTTTTTCGTGCTTAGCACAAGTCATAAAATTTATCAGTATAAATATATTTTGTATGGAGTCTAAAGGAGCATAAATAAGTGCTTAAAATATCGTACCTTCGTTTCACAAAAACTTCAATGTTATTCGAATCTCTTACGTCTCACGTGTAGCTTGATCCTATGGAAGTTAATTTACTATTTATAATAAGATTATTTATAAGGTGGCATTTTCCTATTTTCTTTGTTTTTATATACAATTTACCGCCTTTTATGGAATACAAGAATAAACAAAATTAAATATTTCTATCTTCATTAATGCAACATAATCTGATTTCTTAAAATTACAAATTTTAATTGTAGAATTAAGATGTTCTTTAAAAACATTATCTAATGGGGGATCATGTTCATCAATAGTTAAAATGTTATCTAATGATTAAGTTACTTGCAAACATTTATCAAATCCAAAAATATGAACAAAGGCTATCTAATTACAGTTGTTTTTACTTAGATTAGATTCTTAGAAGGTTAAGAAATATGTATTAAACAATTTATAAATAAAATATACGTAAACCTATAACTAGAAATCAAACACTGATTTGAGTCTACTGAACACTTTATTTTATTTTTACAAATATAAACATATAAAAATAAAAACTTCGTGACAATTGTTTCGCCTTATTAGGGTATTTTGTCACGAATGTCTTTCGTTTGTTATATTATAAGTTTAAATATGGAGTTCTACAAAATAAACACCAAATCAATCAATAAGAAATAAACGTAAATTGTTATTCTTAGAGTACGCATAATTTTGTGTCTCCTATTTCAAGATTCAAAATAATTCATAATAATCGAACAACAAAGTCATATTTGAAATTGCGTTTGTACGAGATGTGATATTTAAACGAATTACCAATCAACCTCTTTTTGATTTTATACTGGTACTTTAGTTACTGTCAAATTTATGTATTGAAGAGTTGGTAAAAATCTTACTCCTTTGTCTTAAATGCTTTGCATTTCGTTTACAAATGCAGTGTTAAATGCACCACTGGGTACTGAAGGAAATATAAATATATACCAAACATATATCACCATCGATGATAGTGTTTTGTGATAATCACGTGTTATCTTTATTATATACGTATTCGTTTTTTATATCTCTACTCTCCACACATTTTGGTTCCGAAAAATATCTTTTTAAAGTATGCTTTATTGTAATATCGTTTTGATGAAAATTTTACCACCGTTAATTTAGGACCACTTAGGACTAAAAGAAAAAATGTTTTTACAAATTCAAACCACTAATAAGCACGATCGTGTAAACGATCGCCAAAGCGTGTGTTTGTTTGAAATGCTGCATGGTAAAGATCGTTAATATTCGTCGGGTAGTTATCGTTATATATTTACCCTTTGGACACCTCGTTCCCCTACAAGGGAGGGTGTATTATGTTTGACCAGGATGTTTGACTCGACGGATTGTGATGTTTGGTCACTCTGATTTAAAGGGGAAAACGTATTGTTTGATCACTGGATTTTAATTCAATTAGGTATGAAAACAGTGTTTTAAAACAAAAAAATTTTTGTTCTGCAATGTATAAATTATGGCGTTCCCCAGTTAAAACCTTTGTGAATCACAATCGTGATCAGATTTAAAAAAAATATAATTAAAATATTTTTTGTTTATCGTGTTAAATCGATTTTTTTTTGTTTCACGATAAAAAGACAAAAACAAGGTGTTGTTTAAAAATTTCTGGACAGAATTGAAAAATACATAGGTATATATTTTAAACTATAAAACAAAATAATATTCATGACCGAGACGAAGGAATCATTAGAAAATTTGGAAATAAAGGCATTTGCAGGGCTTATGATCTATCATTGGCTGGTTTAAGTAATCATTTTTGTTACTTTCTGACATTTTTTATTCTGTTTAATGTTTTTGAATTGCACATAATCTTTTATATCTTCACAAGTTAATACAAAATCAAAGATTATTTAACATGTTCGACCCTAGCATAAAGACGTCTGTCCATTACAATGCATATAATATGGTAAGCAGATGGATAAATTGTCTTCTAAAAAATGGTTTCCCCTCTGTTGTAATAAATTTAGCAATTGTAGACATTTTAATATCCCGTGATTTGTTTCTCTTACCTAACAGTTTCTCTATTTACATGATATCTTATTTTACAATTTATTTTTTTCTATATTTTTTAAGGTATATCAATTTTTTTTTTTTTTTTTTTTTTATTTGAAAATTTATTTATAAACCCTTACGGATTATTACATTCATATTACATAAAATAATATATACATTTTTAATTTATACTCTGTTGTTCAAGATGATATTTTTTACGTCTTTTGAAAAGTTTGTCTGAGTCTTTTGTTTAGTTTTGTCTGGTAGTTTATTATATAATTTCAGTCCCTGGTTCATTAGTCTTGATTGTCCTTGTCTTGTTTTAGAAAGTTGTATATGGTATTTGTCTGATATTCTCGTATTATGTCCATGTTGACTACAATTTTTTACTAGTTTTAGTTCTTCGTCTACAATTACATTAGTGGCTAATTTATGGATAAATTTTAATGATTCTAGTTGAAAAAGTTCAGTTATATTTAATTGCTTAGTTTGTTTAAAAAGTAGTAATACACTAACTTTAATATTTTATTTTGTTGTCTTTGTAGTCTGTTTATGTCATTTTGATATCCTGCTCCCCATAATAGTTGCGTATAACATATTTTAGTTTTTACATAGGCTTCATACATTAGAATTTTTTCCGTTTTTGGAATAAAATTTTTGATTTTTAAAAAAAGACTCGATAATGTCGCCACTTTGCTAATTAAATTGTTGACATGAATTGTTTTGTTTTGTTTTTTATTTACTTAAAAGTAGTTAACTACATATTTTTTGAGACATAAGTAGCAACTATATGGGACTCACTTAAATTTGTGACGAGTAATTAGTTGACACAGACATACAAGTATATCATTACAAATATCATATTGGACCAGAAACATGATAGTTATTAAAATATATATATATATGGCAGATCAATATGTTAAACAGCAAACTCAAAAATTTGGAAACAGTTTTCTACTAAGTAAAATCCAGTCCTTAACCTATTGTTGATTTTAATTGTCCAATATGTTATCAAAAGATCCTCCCTAAACACAAGAAATTCCAAGATAGTCGGTAATTGAAACAGTGAATCTCTGTACATTGAAAAAACTGTGAATTTATGTTTTTTTATTTTTTTAATACCAATGTATCTTTAAAAAAGGTCTAGATTTTTGTATATTTAAATAATTTCGTCATTGTTGGAATGTTTTTCTATAAAACTGAAATTTTATGACGGTTAAATTACAGTTTTAATAAAAAAAAGATTAAAATAATATAATATTGGTTGTGAAACTTGATACTCAACTTAGCATGTGAGAAAAAAAAAACACTTAAAAAATACAAGCAATAATAAAAAATGTGTGGATAGCTTTCTTACAATAAAAAAAAACTGCCCCCATAAGCGATGCAATGTTCGATTTTCGAAAAATATTTTTTATCTTAAAGATTCAGGTAGAATTTTAATTTTGTATCCAAATACAAATTTTATAAATGCATAAGACTTGTGCACTTATTTTATTTGACGTAAAATTTACATTAAGCTGTGAAAATAAAAATTGCAACTTCCCACACGAGTTCGGTTTTTATAATTTCATTATCACCTCTTTTGTTACGGACCTGACACTTCAAATCTGTATAGTATTTTTTTTTAATTATTGTTTTTCCAGCGTATCAAATTACTTAATCATACTATGTAAATAAAGTTATTGTGATACAAATGAAGTTATTTTTTATATATTTTTACTTACAAGCATATCTGTGTTATAGTATGTATTTATAACCATGAGTTTTTAATAAAAAAATGTTACTAAAAATTCGCATAAATATATTTAATAATATACTTACAAAACAAATAAAGGCTAATATGAGGACGTCTCTAATTTAGTCAATAGTAAACTGATTCTTTTTTGGAATACAGGACTTGATTTTAAACGGTAACGCATGATAAAATATCAAACATAATATTTAATTCATGTTACATGCTGCATTATAAAATTATTCAATAACCTTAACTATTGCGTTTATTATTTATTCACATTTATCAACAATAATTGCCAGTGTATTGACTATTGCTTCTCGAATTTTATGACAACGCGTGTACTGACAAATCGTGTACCTTCTGTGCGTTTTCCCAATTATATTTAAACACGTGCGTATGATAATTGCAAATGCGTCGTTTTGATATAACTGGTCCTCAAAACCGCATAAATCAGGTGTTGAAAACCGTTGGAAAAAAATTTACCATTATTATTTTATCCAATTAAAAATTCTCATTTTTTAAAAACAGTATTTCAATTCATGTCCAATACGTGCTTTCTTAGCCGCTTATAAATCTTTTGTTCTATATTCAGACGGACAACAAAAACACTTATGTCTGAAATAAAACCAGAACCCTGGAGGAGTATTTTTGAATCGATGGCTACTCTCAGGCAAAAATCCGAAAAATGAAATTCGTTTTTTGCTATAGAAATAAAAGACGAGTGATACATTAGTCCACAAATTTGGAATATCCAGTGACCAGTTTTCATCGCTTTTGAGACATCTTCGAGACTGTTCATTGCAACACCAGTCTCGAAAATGTTGCAAAGGTGATGAAAACTGCTCACTGGATATTCCGAATCTGTGGATTTATGTACACTTGTCTTTTATTTATATAATAAATTGCAATAAACTTCCATCAAGAATGTTCACTTATAAATTTAAATGTTTAAAATGGAAATCGAGTAGAGATAAATCCGCCTTCTCTAAATTCTTTAGGAACTGGGTTCGAATCTTAGCAGGATCCTTGTAAAATATTAGTTTTTAATGTGGTTCTACACTGCAATATTTCATTGTTTCTGTACTGGTACCTGAAGCGTTAAACAAATCATATCACCTTACATGTAAAGTAAATGGTCTAGATATACTGCAATTATAGTTCCAATGCAATTGTGGAATTGAAAAAGAAATTATGATGATGATAATAAATTTGATAATTTCGTATTATTTTTATTGCACCAAGTCCTATTTAATCTTTACAGCAAATCGTGAATCAAGTGTATTTTAAATCTTAAAATTGTATTTTGTATGTCGGGAGAGCAAATTGGCGATGAACGAAAGTTAGTCAAAAGTTTTAGTATTTAAATAGAGAAATGAGGTTACTTTGAGTGCATAATAAATGTGAACAACAAATGTCCTGAGCAAGTAAAAACATATGTTTCTAAGAAGAATGTTTTCAAAAGATGAAAAGAAGAAAAAAAATTGAAAGGAGAATTTACGCGGGCAACAAAATGAACGCCGCACTAAGCACAGTAATTGCTGATAAAAATATGATAAATGCACAACGGGATTTTGGACCCAACGCTCATTTATGGAAGTGAAATTATTAGAGGATAGACGAAAGCAGAGTGAACGCGATAGCAATGCAATCTCTTAGATGAATGTTTATATGGCGAGAATGAATGGTAACGTAGGACAAGAACGATTTAAAAAAAGTGGAATTTTTAAATAACCTCAATCAGGTCATATAAAAAGTATGAATGTGGGGTAACTAAATGTATGAATGTGGAAGAAACAATTTTTTATTTTTTATTTATTTATTTTTTTATTTTCTTTTATTCAGGAAACATACAGTACAGTTACAAAGTTTAATATTTTACACAATTAGACTTAATTCTAATGGACCAGTGAAGTTTCCATATTAAAAAGCAATTATATGTAAGGTTAATTATGAAAGCATAAAAAAGAGAAGGAAAAAGAAAACATAAATGAAGATTGTTTAAAAATTTAAATTTAAGTGAAAAAAAGATATTTTAAGGTTTGTAGTTTGTAGTGAGTATTTACAAATGGAAATAATATTAAAAATGTAGAAAATTTGTAAGAGTAATTAAAAATTAAGAAAGGAAATAAAGAATGAAAAACATGCTCAGATGTAAAAATAAAATAAAACAGTAATAACATTTTTTTTAAAAAAGGAAAAACATAAACACATAATTATTTTAAGGGATTAACTATGAATGTATTTCAGGATAAACGTGTGTAGCGTATCATCTTCTCTGCTTACCTTTACGGAAAATGGCTTGATGGTTGTAGTAAATTTAATGAAAGCAACTTCATTTTTTAAATAATCAAGAACTAACTTTTTTTACAAAAAAACATGCACATTTATTTAATTTTTATGCCTTAACTTTTAGAAAATTATTAAAAAACTACTTGACAGACACTCAAAATAGTAAAACGGGTTGATCATTTTCTATAGTATAATAAAAATAATAGCATGTCTTTATAAATATGATGATAAAATATTTTGGATATTGTTAGAATCCATTTGATTTTTAACCTAATTTACCTGTATGAAATGAAAATATTACCGTTATCTTAATTAATTTAAAATTATTATTTCTAATGTTTTGTGATTTAGTCTCCTTACATCGGTTGTGTACCCCTGCAAATAGCTGTCAAAGTGACGTTAGTACGCCTTCAAAATGGCACCCATGTAAACTGAAGGACGAGTGTCAGCGAAATTATTGTTAAGTGCTATAAATCCGCTTTGAAAATAGAAAAGATATACAATCAAGAAGAATGTCCAAGTAATTTAAACAAACATTATTGGTTTTAAGTTGACTTAAATGAAATTTGTATCTTCTATAACAATAAGTGAAATTGTTGGTGAAGGAAATTTCTCAAATATTTTTATTTATTTCAGATGGTTTTTTCAGCTTTGTTCAAACACGGATAGTTTATTTAATTTTTGAATTTGTTTTAATTTGATAATTTATAAATGAAAACCTTTTTTTATTTAACAATAAATATGGTTACATGAAATGATGCATGATTTTTTTCATTTAAAATCTACATTTAAACACCTTATCAACATTCCCTTTCCGCACCTAGTGATGCATCTTCTTCTTCTTCTTCTTGCGGTGCTTTGTCAGGTCCCCCCGACGTTGGTGATCACCACAGCGAAAGCATCTTGATCTTGCGTTATTGACAACTGCTTGTTGGATGTACTTGCCATAGTGGTTCCTGGGAAAAGATGACCAGAATGATTTTCCGTTGCCTTCTCTGGTCGAATTTTCTGTCAAAGTTATTTTTCCTTAGCTAGTTGGTTCTAGTTTAGAGGAGCCAAAAACTAGCCTTTCATCCTCTCGTTATCTGTTGTGATCTCACCGTTGTGAGTGTGATTCCATTGCTCAGGGTTTGCGAAGTAGACGCTACCGAATTGGACTAATCAGTAGTGTTGCCGATGGAATGCAACTAGGCGTTTACAGCATTTTATAGAATCACACCCTCTAGCAAGATGTGACTCACTGCGACCCTACTGACAATTTAAACCCTTAGTGCTGCAAATATCACAGCATTGGTACACTTACCAAAGCTTATCTTGATCATATTTTTGTTACATGGACGAGTGTTTTCGACTAGATAGCTGTTTCAAGGTAAAAACCCTGAAAAAAAAATCAAGTGCCGAAAAACTGTTTAAATTGGTATAATTTTTTTTTTTTTAATGCTGTTTTACGCTGAATTGTTTTACAGTCCTTGGACTGGTACCTGAAGCGTAAAAATTATCACTTTACCGTCATGTAAAACATTATTTATATGCGCCGCATTTGGTATATCAACGAACTGCCCTATGCACCACCGGGTTCAGAGAAGGACTTGATGATGATAAGATAACAAGTTTTCTAATTAATGGTTTTTCGATTTCAATAAGGCTTCAAAAATACTAAAGTAACTACATCGTATCTAGCAGTTAATATTTTCAGTGGCGTTACGTGGTTTTCGCTCTGGCCCGTCGTATAAATTGGCGTGCCAAAAATAATGTCCCGCGGCTGACTGCAGCGGCCGTTATACCCCACTGCTCTTATTTTATGAGGGCTGTGAATAAAAAGAACGTGTCGCAAAATTATAAACGGAATTAAAAACCAATAATCTTCTAAATTGCCGGTAATGAAGCGAAAATATATGGAATAATCATCCTCGTTTCCCTATCCAGTAATGCATAGTGCACTGCATTATAAATCCAATGCCTTCGTAGGATTTAGGTGGTTAAGGGTTGGAGCTCCCACTCTAGTCAAAGATTCAGAGAAGAAACGAGGTTGCCGTTCAATGGTGTATTTATTACATGGCGAATAAATAATGAATTTATTATGTCGCGCGAGTATTCCGGCGACGATGTGTTGAACTACTGCACTTGGACTACATGCTGGATCTGAGTGACTGCGTTGAGTTGACTGGACGTTACCAAGCCATGTCGCCTCTTTGTAGGCCGCGTTCCTTTGTTCTTCCTATTCCATGGCGGGAATGAAGTGCGTAATGAAGTTAATGTACAGCAAGATGTTGTTTTTATGTAGACAGTCGTTTTATGTGCAACACTGTTGCAATAATGTATTGTTTCGAATTGAAAACGCTGAGTTTCTTCTTGCAATCGTTGCTCTATGTTTCAGGGGGAGTCGTTTCATGTCTGTGTGAGTCATTTATTTACTTCAGATACCAAATTTCACACACATAATTGCATCCGCCTGGACACAGACAAATTCAAATTGATCATAGTAAATCACTAAGTGTTCAATAATTTAAATACGCGTGAGCAAACTATATTTGAACATATATACAAACTATAGCTGCACATCGATAGGGACGAGGTTGTCATTTTTTTTTTAATTCGAGATTAGCAATTAGCAAAAATTTACAAATCTGCTTTCTTTTCATACTTTTACTTTTATTTGCTTTTGATATATCTCGATATTTTTATGTTTTTTCATCATATATTTTTGTATTATTTAATTTATTATGAACTATCATTTGGCATATTATTTATTTTTATATTACATAGTAAATTTTTTTTTTTTAAATCTAACTCTACCTATTAAATTTATTATTTTTGCATATTTTTTTTGTATACTTTCATATTATATTTATTTCCTCGTGTTTGAAAGAAGAAAGGAGAGAAAGCTGATTTGGGGGTACTCCGTATGGATCCGTTGGCGTAAAGATTTTGTTCTATTTCATTATTATTGTGGTATTTCTATTTTATACAAGCAGAATTAAACGCAGTGAATTTTCGCGGGTATTTTTTATTCTTATTTTTTGGCATTGCATTTTGTTATACATAGAAAATTATAATTGGTCTTTAATTTCAGTTTATTTGTAAATATTGCATTTTTTGTTATAATGGCTCTTGTTTTTTTTTTAATTAATAAAAAAAATCATTATTAAATTTTCTCACCTTAACTGAACTGAAGCGTCATTGCACTTCAGTGGAGCTACGCGATAAAATTTTCTAAATAGTGCCGCATGTGCAGCACAGCTTTGGTGCGATTTGTTTAATCCAAACTTGTGAAAATAATATTTCGTGCTGCTGTGGCGCGCTGTACAGTGCCGCGCAGTGACGCCCTTGTACGGTTGGACCTTTATGATAAAGTGGTTTTTGTGGCTATCATGTACCTTTAATATTTGCATATTCGTGGTTTAATTCTTGTAGTGAGCGACCGAAACCAGTTTTTTAGCAAAAACTGAATTTCACGTTTCTGTTCTAATGTTGACTAAAAGTGAAACTGAAACTTAAATAAATATGTTGAAAATCACTTCAAAACGTAAAAACAAAGTAGGGCGTTTTTATTGTTAAATAAAGTGTTAAGGAAAATAAAAGGGAAAAATTAAATGTGTTAATTTGTTTATTTTTAGTGTTTTTGGTTCGTTTATTTGTCTTGCACACCTATATGTAACCGTTCTTCAATGTACGCTATAGGAACTTTAACTTATATGATAGAAGAAATTTCGATTATTAATTCAAATCTTTAACCTACTTCCACTGTCCATCGAAACAATAAGAAATGAGAAAATGTTCAAAAAGGCCATTAAAAATGGATAGTGCAGCTGTATATAAATAAAATAAATTGTCTCATTTGCCCTAACTAATGTTGAATCAACTGCTCCACAAATGTATAGTTTGTGTTATGTTTTTATTTTTTCATTGCGCGTTTTTTAATATTAATAATAAAGGTATGAATAAATTTAATTTAAACACATGAATGTAGTGTTTAAACTGTCTGACCATTTTGTTAATTATCTTTGTATAATTAGTCTATTTTGTATATTCTCACGGGTAAAAATATATTTTTTTAAAAGTATGTTGTTAAAATTCTTTGGCTCGTGTAACCCCAGTGAGGTGGAAAAAAAAGAATAAAATAAATTAAATAAAAAAAGGAATTACAAAAATAAAAATATTAAAGATCAACTACCATCTTGTAGTTAACAAATCACAAAATCAGTCTTAGTTTTTTTATGTAAGACAATGGCAATATTTTTGCTAAATTAAGTAAATGGGGTCAAGAATTCCAACCGTCCATACGCTCAGTATCTGCAAGACTTGTTGTAATCTAACTTTTATTTTAATAAATTTGTTTTCTATTTAGTTTTTTCAAAATATCACTTAAACTCTAAACTTCATTGTCACATAAAATAAAAGTAAAAAAATGCAAATAAGGGCTAGATTACTTAATGTTCATGCGCTTTGTAGCTGCAAGATGTGCTGTAATCAAGCTTCTATATATCAGAACTGTAATACATCATAATTGGAGACGAGAAACTAGAATCCCAATCGTCCATGCGCTCTGTAGCTGCAAGACGTGCTGGGATATTTATTTACTGTTCAGCGCCCTTGAGGCAATTCTCACAAAAAAAGCGCTTTATAAATTATCCAAAAATATATATATACATATATACATAATATAATAACTAAATATTTGAATAAACACCAATATATTATCTCTAACTGCGCTAATTTTCTACTTGAAGAAGAAGAAACCACGGCCGAAACTGTCCGAAACCGAAACTTCGGTCAGTCACTAAATTATAAATAATATTGTCTTGAAACAGCAAAATAAATGTATTTTCAATGCAATATTTCAAAACATATTTTGGTGGCAACCCTTTGTATTGGCGTGCTGGCCAGTTTTGTTTGTGGACACCAGATCCAGAGAGGGAAAATAGAGGGGATCGGAAGAGGAGTGGGGGGACGCGATACGTGTACAATTTAAAATTAGTCATGTTGGTATTGGACGGGGTGGTCGTAAATCAGGTTGCAGGGGTATATAAATCTGTCCCGGGGCCCGCCGGGGCCGCGGCCGGACCCCGGCCCGCTTTTCCCACACCTGCATAAAGACTAGGACCAATTAGAAAAGGATTAGACAGGGGACATTTTTATTTACGAATGATTTACTTGGGACTGAGGGTTCATGATTTTTAAAATACGTTATAATGTACCTACATGCAATGTTCAAGCGTTCATTTTTTTATTAATATTTTAATTATTTATTTTTACAAAATATATTATGTACATTTGAAGAAAGTTAGACAAGAATTGTATTTTTTACAATTTCTTATTACAGCTGTTTGTTAGTGAGCAGATACTTTTCTTTTATGTGTTTTCTTATTAATAAAACAAATTACACATATTGTAGATATTATACTCCCAGGAGTTATTTAAAAAAAATTGTTTGGGACCATACATAAAAAATCATTTTTCTGACAATATATATATATTTATTTATTTATTTATTTAAATCTTAAAGTAGGGCACACATATCATACATATTGTTATGTGTGTTCTAATAATAACATTGAAAATATATTTAATTTATAAATTGTTTATCACATATGTCTTGACCATTATTTTAAATTTTGATATGTTTTTTAAGATAGTAAGAAAACATAATATAAGAAACATAAAACTCAGAACTTTACATCTTTATAAATTATATTAATAACTATCCCTACCAAAAAGATTTAAGCTTTATTTTTTAATTGTGACACTTTAGGATTTGCTATTCGACTTTTCGTGTTTAAGCTCATCGGGCAATTTATTAAATATGGAATGGCCAAGAAAACCTTTTGCCAAATTTCGTTGAGCGAAAATTAGATACATGAACTAGATACATTCCCTGAGTAACGTGTATTGTAGTTGTGAATATCATGACCAAATGAGTATTTTAAATTTGTGTGAGCGGAAAAGTTTATGATTTTCAAAATAGTATCGGTTACTTCATCACCTTGAAAGGAAGTATTTTTGTCTGTCGGTAGATATCCTTGACACGGAAATTTAATTTCAGTCCAAAAATATTTCTCAGGGCTCTGTTCTCGAGAGCAAATCTAATAGTGTAAAAAACACAGTATTGGTAAGCCAACCGCTGCGTTTGTTCGTTGTTTTTTGTTAAATCAGTCTTACGCTCAGGTGCCAGTCTAAGGGCTCTAAAATATTATTGTGTAAAAAAACCTTTCAATTTACCTTCCATGTAACAAACATTTTAAAGGCATGCTTTTGCGCATTGCGAGAAACTGGAAATTTTTTCCAACTATTTAAACTAAAGCCTTTTTTTACAATAACATAATGATTGCGTCTCGCGGGTGCTTAACTCAAAATTTTCAGATTTTTTTCAAAACGGAGGGGACCAAATTGTGACATGGCCAGTCAGACGCTCGGGGAATATTTGAAAACATTTGATAGAGTATTTTGCAGCGTTTTGAACGCACCGTCTATTTCCCTTGCGACGCCGACGCCCGCCAATTTGTTGTGAAGGGACAATCAACTGCGAATTTGTCAATTTCATTGTCGCATAACTTTTCCGTTTTGCATTTTTTCTATGGGTCTATTTTGTAAAATTTCGTATGCAAATTTGGTCCTTCGAGGTACGCCGGCATTATTTAGCCAATTTCCTCTTCAGACTTTGCATTTTAATAATGGCGAATTTCGAGTGCTTTATTTGTGTTTTTGCTTGTTTTGAACCAATATTGATGCCTGTTAAAGGGTTGAATCTCATTTTAATAAGAAGGTAGAATGAAGAAGTTACTATGGGTAAAAAATAGAACATTTAATTACATGGTGAAGTTCTTTGAAAACGTACGAAAAAAAATGAACCTTTATGAACTACGTCACAAGATCTTAAAAATTAACCAATAATACAAAGAGTGTTCTTACTGATCATCAGAACTTTCCGACTGAAACTTGTCGTGTCATAGGCAGAGTAATTTCAAAATTACAAAACTTTAAAAAAGCATAGCACTCATAACACGGTACAGAAAAACATATTTATCGGCTTAGTTTGATTGCCTACAAAAAAAATGCTTTAAAAAATAACGGAAAATACTCGTAGTAGTTATTAAAATAAATAACTTAAAATACACGAAGTATTTTAATTTGTTTCAAATTTCTATTATTACATAATTATTAAAACAAAATTCCATAAAAAAATGTAAATAATTAAATTTTAATTATTTACGGTTCGAAGAACCTTTAACAAAATTATAACCACGCCAGTGAGTAAATTAAATTATGAAATAATATACAATATAAAAATTAATTTAAAGAAAGGTAAAAAAAGCAAAAAAATGTAATTCAGTCTTACGCCTTGGGTGCCAGTCCAGGGTTAATAAAACATTGCAATGGAAAACCACCTCTTTAATCATTACTTCATGTCGACCCTGCCGGGCATTGAATCCAGGACCTTCAGCATGGTAGGTGAACAATATTTTTTAGTACCTATACGCAAAAAAAACATTGAGTACGTTAGTTTGTTTTCTAAAGATTCATTGCCGAAATGAATTATATATTATTTAAACCTCATTTACACATGGATATGCTTTTAACATATTTTATTCTCATTTACATTTTTTCGCGTAAAACTTTATAAATATGTAGAAATTCATTGTTGAGGGTCGTTGGAGCTCCTACTTGAGTCAGAGATTGATAGAAGATACGAAATTGCTGTTTAATGCGTATTTATTACATGACGGATAAATAATTTATTATATCGCACGAGTGTTACGGCGCTGAGGAAATGAACTGGCTGCAACTACACGCTGCAACTAAGTAACTGTGTTGAGCTGAGTCTTTGGGCTGGCTGGGCTGACTGCGACTGACTGACTGGGCGTTATATACCACACCCTGTTGTCTCTTTATAGGCCACGTTTCTATGTTCTTTATATTTCCATGAAAGGAACGATGTAAATGTACTCTTAGACGATTCTATCGTTGTTATTTGCAATACTGTTACATTTGCATAATTTGTTGTATTGTATTCCATTTAAAAAACTAAATTTCTTCTCGGAGTCGTTATACTATATTTCAGGTGAAATTATTTAACACGTGCGTGTATCATCGATCATGGACTATGAACCTCACAGATATTTTTTTCAATTAGAAACGAGATGTCAATCACTGAATTATTTATTTACGAACTTATTATTTAGTGTGTTTATCTTTAAATTTTAATTATTAATTTTGAATTCTGGATCCATCTACTCTATTGTAAAAATTCTTTTTCTTTTTTTTTTACTTTACCTATCCTCAACCTCATTGCAGTTTTTTTTTTATTGTATTATCCGTTGTACTATCCCTTTCAACATTTTTAATTTCTGTTATTAAATAAAACATAAATTAAAATAATTTATCAATTTTTAGATTTCATTGTTTAATACCAAGAACTCTGAGATTTACAAATAGAACCCCATTTTGTACACGTGTCTACTTTCCCATCAAGTGTCAACCTTAAGCCTGAATACATCCATACATAAACAATTGGAGTAGCAGTTGGATTCAAAAACCTTTCTCAGTCCTGTATAGTAAACCGAATTGGAAAATGGGTATTCTTTTATAATTTTATTTTTGGTTTAATATATTAGGACCGCTAGTCAGGAGAATGGTGGCGAATTACGGAACACATAATAAAAAAATTAATTCATGGCGTGATCTTACTGTAAATCAAAAAACCTTTTTATCAAGCGTTTCTTCAAATAATGCTATAAATTGTTCCTTTTTCTTTTTCGTATCTTGTGGTCCGTAGAAAACATTACTTATCTTCAAATCACTTCATAAAAATGTATTTTTTATTACAGTCTGAAGTGTATTGTTATTTTTTTGAGATCCACAAAGCAGAAAAAGTAAGGTACTTTTTTACATGAATTTTGATTCTTTTTTTCTTATTTATTATATTGATTATTTATTAAAATATATATTTTTTGGGTTTACAATGCTAACTGTTGACTGCTAACCTGACCGTCTATCTCGATATTTTCCGTGGTTTTATCGATATTTTCGACGACCGGCCTGCCAGAGCGTGGTACATCATTCACCTCCATTAGATCAGAACAAAATCGCTCGAACCACTGTTGTGCAATACGAACCGAAAGAGTATTGGCCCCGTACACATCGAAAAAAAAATTGGTCGCTTTCAACGCGTTTTCTTCTTTCAGGTAGTGAACATGTAAAACATAGCGATTTTTTTCCTTTGAGACCTCAATACTTGACGCACGATAGTTCTCGACTGAACCGACCAAACGCAATACTGTCAAAAAAGCGTTTGTAGTATACACTCAAACCTTTACCAATTCCATTTTCAATTTGACCAATAATGAACGAGATATACTTAGGTTTAAAAAAAAGGACGTGAAATGCGAAATTCCTTTTTTTCCAACCTAATATTACGACTGCAACTTCAATATTAATTTTTAGTGCGCGTTGGATACTTTTTACAAAGCTTTACAATATGCATATTTTGAATTACCTAAAAACGAGACGTTTCACCCTCTATGAGGCAAACGGCACCTATTACGTTACCGTGCCATACTTTCACGTAATGTTTGTTAGAAAAGCATTTGGCGGCCATTACGTATGACATCAAAATGACGTGACGCGTCAAGGTGAGTGCGCGAGGGCATACTCAACCAACTTGCTTCGTGACTATAGTCACCACTCTTAATTTGAAATTCACCAAAAATTTAAAAAATAAATTTCATATTAAAATTTTTCCAGCATAACACTTTAACTTTTAGTTTCAGGAGCTCGCTTAGCAATGCGCCTTTATAACAACTAAAAAACTTTGTTATATTATTAATATTTTTTCATTAAAGGAACAGAACACATTGTCAAAATCTTTCAATTCTCTTACTTCTTACTTTCTCGACCTTCTTCTTAAGTCCAGTGTTGAACAAAAACCTCCTACTTTCACGTTCATAACTCTCTGTCAGCTGGCTACCCTTTACTACTTTAAGCCTGTAACTCTTCTGATATCGTTGGCTACTCCCTAGGCTTCTGCGTCCAGTTCTCGGCCTCCAGTCTATCACATTTTTTGTCCATCTACCGTCTGACATCCAAGGAATATGACCCGCCCGATTCCACATCAGCTCCGCAATTCTTTTTCCCACATTCGTAATGTTAATACTTTTCTTTCGGTCCTACCTAAGAAGGTTCCAATGTAATTTTGAAAACTGTGAAGAAATAAATATTAAATTTTTTAGTTCTTTTGATTCACTTTTCTTGTGAGCTGTGTAAAAAAAAAATTAATTTAAAAATTAAAAGGGTTTCCCGCTTTAACAACCGGCATTCTTTAGATGTAATTTCACACTTCATATTAATAATGATTATCCCTGTGAAAATCTCTTCCTTTCTCCTTTGTTTTGCCCTCAGTTAAGAATCAACACTTGTTCGCTCTCATGGCTTAAATCTGCGACCAATTCACACAAAGCATTTACAACAAACCTTAATTAATAATCCATATGACCGATTTCGAGCAGTTTGGCTACACCCCGTCCAGCCATTTCAAGGGTTGCAGCAGAATAGTTGCTGTTAAAGAGGATTACTTACTACCCTTGCCATTTATTAACATAAACTGATATTTAAAGTAACACCCCTACAAACTCAAAAACCAACAAAAAAAACGGTATTTTAAATTTTTATCCAAAACATTTTTCACTTTGCGGAATAACGCTCTAATTTTTTTTTGTCTATAAATTTGTAATAACCAGCAATGCTTTGATTACGTCCAAATGTTTGTAGATAGGCTGGATTTCCTCCATAGGGAGTTATTTAGATCTTAATTTGTTGCAACAGAAGGAACACATTTTTGACAAGGGATATGGAAGTCCGAGCATTAACAGGGCTTATGACTTGTCATTGACTGGTTTAAGTGGGCATTTTACACACCCACGTAACAAAAGTTTCAGCTCTTTTACTTTACAAAGGTCAACATTTAAAGCCCCAACCTACTTACCCGGATCTGTTTAAAGTTCTTGTGCCATTTTTTCAGGTCGGCATATTGCAATAACATTTTTTTTTGCTGTAATGAACGGTAAATTAGTTTTTTTCAAAAAAAAATTGTTTACTCATGCGCTAGCAAATTTTTACTAAAATATACTAAAATTGTTAGGATTGCAGGAAAAATCGGAATTCCATGTTGGTCTACCTTCAAGCCATCATGCGTTGTTTCTCTTTCCACTGTATGTATGCCCAACCCGTACACGCATTTAGAATTTTTGGCAATGGTCAACATATGTCAAAATTGAGAAGAGCTGAAGAAATGTGGATGTTTAAACATAAACAGAATGGTTTATGTTATGCAATACGTAAATTGGCCACTTAAACCAGCTAATGAAGGATCATAAACACTTTAAATGCATGGACTTGCATATTCTCTATTCAAAAATGTTTTCCTTCTGTTGCAACAAATTAAGTTGTTTAAACCAATTTTATAAAGGACGAATAAATCCTGATAATAATGTAGTTACTTTGTTACCGTTTGACTTAATAAAGTTATACAAAAATACAAGATTGTCAAGATATATACCGCAATAAAAAAACGTTTTTTAGAAATGAATACACAAGTAATAATATCCTGAGCTTTTGAAGGATTGAGATTTGAAGGATGTATGGCAAGAACGAGCTTATTCACAAATAACCATAAATAACCTTATTTGAGGGACACTGAGTTCATGTCTTTAATAAAATAGATTTTTATTTTATTTTAGGTGTATTGTGACTAGAACTCAAATATTTTTTACAAATTAAATTATTAATTAATGCTTTTGTATTAATAAATAATTACTCAATCATTTGAACAATCACCTTTTTTAAAAATATGTTTTCACAATCATCCTTTAATTAAAGTCCTGCTGAAATGTGAGCTTACAATTTTTCATCAGGTTCCAATATCTTTCTTTCAATATTTATTTAACCTACATTAATTTGTATAACATGTTTTTGAAAATCATCACATAACATACCGAATTTTGTTAAAAGTTAAGACTATCAATGATATGTAAAACTATTTGATATGTTCAGTTATAAATTTACTAAACAAGCAGGGAATTTTTTTTTTTTATCCAATTTGGAAACATAAAAATTTTTTGTGTACTCGAGTGAATTACAGCTCAGAAATCCCATACTGGTGAAAAAATACATTCGAATTATTGTGATTTCACTAAAACCCAAGAACAAGTGAGTCTTAACGATTACATCAAAAAGGATGTCGTTTTTTTTTTCTGTGAACACATATTAAGCATTTGAGTTGTTATAGCTGCTACCCTTTCCAATAAAAGCCGATCAAAATTATGCATGTATGTTTATCCGGTCTCTGGTATATCCGATAACGCAAACTTTAGAGTTAAAAACGCATTTAAAATGTACATAGGTATTTATTTATCGTCCCTTTAAATTGAAACAAATTTACATTATCCTTATAAAAACTGCATACCATTTTTTTTTTTTAAATAAGTCAATTAATATTTTTTTCTATTTTATAAAACACTTTTTCGGTTTAACTCTTGTGTGGCTGTGGTGTAATACGAGTCTAAATATGATACAATTCTTGATATTTCTCTGTTATTTGTTTCAATGATTGCAACAAATTTAGACAAAAAAACCAAATAATTTTCATTTATATTTATTTAAAAAACACTTGTTTTCTATTTTAAAGGATTATCAGCACTTGACAACTAGAAATGTGGAAGATATTTAAGAAAAATACACTATCATACCCAGACAAATTGAGAGAGAAATATTTCTTAAATTTATTTTTTACAACTGGCGGAAATCGGACCCTTGACGCTTGTTTCACAGTTGACCGTCTAACTAAATAAATTGAGTCGAAATAAATATATGTCTTTATTTTCTTAATTAAGGAAATGTATGTTGATTTGATCCGTGGGTGGAGAGGATATAAAAAACTCGTGAATCATTCGTCACAAAATGAAGGCTTGCGTAGTGTAGTGGTTAAGACGCCAAACTCACAATCAGAATGTTCCGAATTCCATTACTGATGAGAGAAACCTTTTCTTAGGCATGGGTGTTCGGTGCTGAAATTTACCACTTTAATTGTGCCTCCTGGTCTGTTTTAGTGCCAAAAAATAAAATAATACATTTTAAAAAAAGCACTAACAAAAAACAACAAAATAAATTCAGTTTTTTTTTTTAATGTAATTCCTAGGAGTCGATTAACCGACGCCAGTTTCATAATTGGTCGTCTAACCAACTATGCCGCAGCGCGACGCCTATCAGAATTGATTACATATTATTACAGTGGCTTGCTAAGATTTTTATTTTTGTAAAAAAAATAAAAATATAAGGGTACAATGTATCTTTATCGACCTGTGTAATGGTCAGCGCGTTTGTCTGCCAGGCAAGTGGTCTCGGGTTCAATTCCCGACATGGTTAACATGAAATATTTTATTGAAAAAAATATTTTTTTTACTCTAAAATATATCATGGTCCCTGGACTGGGATCTTAAGCGTAAGACTCATCTTACCTTCATGTAACAAAAATAATCAAGATACGCCACCATTGGAGTACCATTGCAGTACCCTATGCGCACTTAGGTGCGGGAATGGAATGCTGATGATGATGATTTATTTAAGATATCGATAAATAAATGATACATTTTTTCTTTCTTTTAAGTGAGTTTTTTTTAAAACTGGAATCAAATATTAAATCCGATTTTAGTACTGATAAATCGCGTTTAATATCCCAAACAAAAAGAAACAAATGTATTTTTTTAATGAAATACAAAAAATAATCGGATAAAAATAACAAGTATCGAAAAGCTCGTTAGTCCAACGGCCGACGAACTTTTTGGAGTGTTTTTGATTAGAGGAGGTGGACAGTCCGACTAGATGAAACAAATAATGGGGTGGGAGTCCATTCGAAATGGGGGAGTGGGTGTCGGTAGGCAGAAAGGAATATAAAGGTGGTGGGGACGACGCTTGATTTGTCTAGCAGGTCAACCAGCCTGATTGGACTGCATTGGTCAGTGGTCCTCCGTAATATTATTTTAAATAGATCGGCTTTGCAAAAATATGCATTTTTGCGCAAAGTAGAAAAATACTGTGTATTTTCTTGTTAAATATTAACGTTCGTGTTCAAAGTTTAAAATTAAATTTGACATGTTTGATTAAAATTGTATCAAACTAAATTGACCAGAAAGGAAGCTGAGGAATGGGTCTTATACTTCAAAGTACAATTATAACATCAATGGAAAAAATACATTCAAATTTATGTCTATTTATTTATTAAGTTAGTTCATAACATCTTAAGAACTAATAATTTTTTTTTATAATATCACAATTTTTTATGAAAATTTCTCAATAACATATTTTTTCAAATAAATTTTAAACATTTCGATTTTTTCTAAAGCCATTATTTTTTTATTCTTTTTTTTTAATTCATAAATTTCATAAAAAGTACATGTTTTTGTAAAATTCTTAACATATCTACTTTTACACATCTAGTAAACTCTCCAAAAAAAGAGACTTACTCTTGTGCTTGGAGAGTGACTTACATAGTTTAAGTTGTTTATTAATAAGAGTTTATATAATTTTAAATACGAGTACATGAAAAGAATAATAAAAAGATAGGCTATTTCTTCAGGTACAAGTTTTGAGGTTCTGTTTTTCTCCTCATTGGTAATCTTATCTTTTTTTTACCCCTTGTTTCATATGTGTGACATTGTTGGTTAAATTTTATTATTGTTTTTATTTTATTCATCCCCTTAACTATTTTATGTATAAAAATTGCTACATTATATTTAATTTGTTGCTTTGCTGTGAGCAAGCTAATTTTTTCTTGCATTATTTCTACATTAGAATAGATATTTTTTTTGAGTATAATTCACATTGCCTCTTTTTGAAGAATTTGTATATTTTAATGAGAGTAACTTATGCATAAACAAAATGGAAACAGTGTTTTGGGAGAAAGGTGAACACTTTACTATATACGTGTATAAAGTATTTTTTTCATAATTAAAGATGGTTTTTTGAGGTCGAACAAAGTTCAGAAACAATATTTGTACTGCATTGGTTTGCCACATGCTGCATAATTTTATCATATGTGAAATAATAACTTATTTTTGGAATCTCTAAGTTCAGTCAAATCACTCCATTACTTTGAAAAATACACTGGCTACGTTTTCCACGGAGGGTGGAATACAATCTCTGTTGGCTTATGTATAAGTCACTGGACAACTCTGCCTCGGAATATCTAAGTGAATTTTGCGTTCCAATTTCAAAGTAAAATGTTTTGCTTAAATTACGAATTCAAAAAGTTAAATTAAATTTATTTATTTATATTATTACTTTTTAAAGCGCTTTTAAAGTATTACATTACGAATAAGGTGCTTTATAAGTTATTCACAATAATAATGAAGGTAAAGTCATTAACTTTAGGCTTCAAACGCCAGTGTAGGAAGAATTATTATTATAATTGTTAATTTTTTTATTCCAGTAAAATGGCTATAAAGTGCAGAGCCAATTCAACCATATAAACATATAAACATGAACATAAATATAAATATAAACAAAAATATAACAATAAACATAAATATAACAATAAACATAAATATAAACATAAAATAAAATTTTATATTGCAGCACTTATGGTGGTCTTAACATATCGCGCCATCGCTTGAACAACGATACAATATTGTTTTTTTTTTTCTTCTTGTAATTCTTGTAATCAAAGTTTCATGTCCTCCCAACCCGGAATCGAACCTAGGACCTCAAGCATCATAGGCGAATGCAACAACCAATTCAAAACAAATCGGACTCATCTCCACTCGATTCATTAGTCAGGATTTTTACCCGATAATAGCCATTGAGTTGTTCTGGTTCCGTCAGAATTGTATCTGTTCAGACGCAGAAATATATATTATATCCATTGCTATTTTCAAGTCATTTGTCAGCCTCGGGGAGTAGTGGTCAGCGCGTTTGCCTATTTAAAGGGGTGTTTTTACACCTTAATATTTCAGAGTCCCTAGACTTGTATTTGAAGCGTAAGACTGATCATCTTACCTTCGTGTAACAATAACGATCAAGATACAATTCTATTGGTGTACTAATGCAGTGTCTTATGCAGCATTAGGGGCGGAAAGGGAATGACGATTTTTAAGTTTCTTTATAAAAATAAAAAAATGTATTTGTATGTGTCATCATATTACTAAAAAACTTTTTTCAATTAAAAACTGCTTTCAATTATTTTTTAAACAAAATAAACCCATTCAAAAGGTGGTACCTATCTATAAGCGCAGGATTTCTGCAAATCTTAAGGCGGGTCACGCCCCATTCACACACGACTTCTCTTCACCCCCGGCTATATCTACTAACTTCACCCCCTCATCTAAGTTTTACTCCCCGACCCCCTTTTAACATATAAGGGGCATTTTGTGGGCATTTTTGTTAATTTACCACCACTAGCAAAAACCTATAAAATACTATTTTGGAACATCTGAGAAAAAAAAGTGTACATTAAAAACATATAAAAATACATATTTACAATATTCATTCTAATATTTTTAATTAATTACTTTAGCTGATAAGTCTCTCAATTCAGATGCTAGTTAGATAAAAACGAAACATAGAATGTAGAATTTAGGTAGTTGAGGGTTGGAGTTCCTACCCCAGTTGGAGATTGACAGAGTAGACACGATGTTGCTGTTTAATGCGTATTTATTACATGGTGAATAAAATACAGCACTGGTTGTGTAGCACGAGCGTAGCAACGATGATGCTTTGAAGAGACTGCACTTGAACTACATGCTGGAACTGAATGACGTCGTCGAGCTGGATTGAAGTGAACTGATCTTGTTGGGCTGACTGACTGAACGAGCTTACTGACTTGCGTTGCGTCCTATGGTCTCTACCTTTTTTTTACTAAACTGCCTAACTAGGGATAGCTACCCCGTTCTAAGGCAGTAAATTATGAATTTTAAAATAATATTAAAAACTAATCACAGTTTTATTATTATGAGTGCTTTTTCAGTCTTAAAAGTATCTTTATAGACAACGTTCCTTTGTAGTTCATTTTTTCATGGTAGGGACGGTGTAAATGTACTGCAGAACGATGCTCTCCGATTTCATGTGCAATACTCATAAAGTCGCATTATACGAATGTATTTGATTCGATGGAAAATGATGACATTGCATCGTTGGTTATAAGTCTACTTCAAATGAACTAATTTAACACATGTGTCTCATCGATTATGAACTATGAACCCCACACATGCATGTAGATCAATACACACTACTTTTAATACATTTATTTATGCTTTATTAAGAAAGTTCTTAAACTATGTACTATATTTTACCGGTGGCTTTGCTTACATGGTATTAGGGAGAAATGAGTTAGGTAATTAATTAGTTTTGTCGTTTAGCAATAAGATTTTTTCCGGTGGAGCGGTATATTTTTTCTGGACAAGAAGTAAGCCGATCCTCAAACTATGGGCTATAAAAAAATGCGACGATCCATTAGTCTATAGCGACGTCGTATTGTTATTATGTTCACAAATCCAAAAGCCTAATACAAAATCAATCTGTAGATGCAGCAGTCCATTATAGAAATTTAAATAATGTATATCAAATTGATTATATTTGACATTTCGTGTTACCGCCTACTCATTTTCAAACAATGTTGCCCATTGTTAATACATTACATGTTTTTTTCATTGCATTTTTTTTCGATTTGGGGTGAAAAAAAAGTATCTTATTTTACTTCTCGCCTTTCCGGCTATCTTTATGCAAAAAAATAAATCGGTCGGTCACTCTGTTGAGACATGAAAAAAACACAAATAAATAAACAAACACACTTTCACATTTATAATATTAGTATGGGCGTATGTTTAGTGTTAGGCACCGCATGAAATATGATAATATGACGTATTTTATTTAGTTACTTATAAATCGGCTATGCGAAGGCCATTTTATTGTATTTTTTGGTTATTTGCATAACGCTATTAGAACATTTGCCAACTTATTGCAATTTGTTCCAACCAAACAAGAAGATCGTAAAAAAATTCATTCAATAAAAACGGTGTTTTTTTTTCCATTCAAAACCAATTTTCTAAAATAAAATTAGTCATATGTGTGTATTAATTGATTAACTCGATACTTGTTTTCAATAAGGTTATAAAAGAAGTCAGCACATACTTAATTTTTATTTATTTATACATGTTATCATAAATACAATTGTATGTTAACTTTGCCCAGCTAACAAGGGTTCATACCCCGTTCCAAGCTAGGCAATTACATTTTAATACATGATAATAGTTTACAAGTTAATAGAAAGCACAGACTAATACAATATAAACTTACTCGTGTACACATTTTAATACACATACACATATACACACATATATACGAGTACATACAAACATATATACACACACGCGTACATACACCCATGCGCATACACATACATAAATTCATAAAACATAGACAACTTATTTAATATAATGCGAAACTTCATGATTGCCATTTGAAGATAATTTTTTTAAAATTATTCGCGACATGCATCAACTTTTCTGACTCCCTACGACCAATGTCATGAAAGAGCGAGGTCAACACCTTCCGCAACTTGACAACACTTCCTCTTTTCCTCGATTCTGGAAAAAAGTTATGGACCTTCTTGCCAACGTAATAGTGTTGTCTCGAAGCCAGAACAGTGTTGACTCCTTCACTTAGTATCAGATTCCAATTAGATTAGCTTGTATTATGGTTGTGGTTGATGCTTGGGTATTTGTCTCTATTTATGTGTGTAACCACTGCCGTTCTCAATATAAACTGTTGAATAATATTAAGTACTCTGAATTCTTTGAAGAACAAGTCACTTGTATAACGAAATGGTTTTTATCAAACTACTCGGATTAAGGATTTCTGTTCAATTGTAAACGGTTTAAGGCGGTTTTTCTGCAATCTCTCCAATCAATTAGACCATAAATCAACACAAAATTTGCCAATGCATGGTATAGGTGTTTCAAGTCCGGGACTTTAAGCATATTTCTAAGGGGGATGAAAAAATGTATCAAGCGCTTAATTTTTGCAGTTAAAGTTTCAATTTGATGAACATCCCACTTCAAATACTGGTGCATTCCCAGATATTTTATACTTTGAACACTACTCAGTTTTTTGCAGTCGCAATTTACCATCACTGAACAATTATGTAGTTGAACTTCGTGAATTTTATTAGGTTATCCGGCGGAGGTTGCACTAAAACATATGAACTTTTTTTTATTCGAATTTAATGTCAACAACATACTGTTTAACATCTTGACTTCCAGAACCAACCTGACTCTGCTCATGCCAATTGGAAAAGCAGTCAGGCAGCTGAACATGATCACTTTGAAGATCAGCATCTTGTACACCAGTGAAACTAAATATAAATGTTGAATAAGCTAATTCTATTGCTAATTGCTATTCGAAAGAATTATGCCTTTATTAAATCAGGCCATTGCTCTACAGTTCTTTTGTTTAAGTATGATCAGCATTATTTTTTCAAATACTTTGGTTTAATGTGCGTACTAACATAAAAAAATGTGTTTTTTCAAAAAGGCACTAATTCTGTACAAAGGTATGTTTCAACGGTTGTTTTTTTAATTACTTTTGTTTTGCAAATATGTTACTGATCTATCTAGCTGCTTGTTACATTTACAAATTAATTTTTGTGAAATTTACACATTTTTATTAAGTTGTTATCAATTTAAATCTCAACCAACAAGCCGCCAGAATAAGTGTCCTGGTGTGATCTAGTTTTCAAAAAATATGTATTTTGTATTTTAATGATTCAGAATAATTTAAATAAATCCAATAAATTAATAAATTTGATTCAAAAATGCGATATTTTGTTTTTTTAATTGTATAAATAAAACACTTTGTTTTAAGTCCACTGAGTTTATATATTTAACACGACATGTTTCGGACACGCAGTACTGTCCAGTTTTTAAATACACCTGTAGATGGACAGTACTGCGTGTCCGAAACATGTCGTGTTAAATATATAAACTCAGTGGACTTAAAACAAAGTGTTTTATTTATACAATTCAATATGTTATTCCACAATGTTAACGCCGAGTCAATAAATAATATTTGTTTTTTTAGTTCAAATCTTGGCAAAGTATTTTTAAAACGCAATTAAAAAAATAGAATGACAAACTATATATTATATACAAAATATATATTTTTTTTAAATTTATTTTCCTTTCAAATCATTTTTTTATCACGAGCACGGGGCGATTATTCTTTTAGACTTGCTTTGAACAAAGTGACTCTTTTAAGATGTATGTGGTCCACCGCACTGGTTACACTTGGCACGAATAGCCGTGAGCTCAGGTCTCCGTGCGCCCGTCCACCCCCTTCTCTTCCTAATACTAACCGAATCGACTGACCTTTTCAATTTAAAATTGCCATTCTTGGCTTAGTCAAGTGCATTGCGGAAAATTGAAAAGAGGCGTAGTATATTTACTTTTGACCTAAAACGAAATTTTAGCCAACGCTAGCGGCGGACTTCTAAATAAATATTGAATTTGGCTATTGCAGGTACACCCCATATGACTTTTGATAACTTATTTTACGCCATCTAGTTTAAGAAAACTTACATTCTGCAGAAACACAAAAAAAAAGTATTAGGTGTTAACATTAGTTGGGTCCGTATTACTCCAAATTTAAAAATGGGTAAATAAAGTAAAACAAAATGGTCAATTTTATACGTCACTTGAAATTTCATTTTCTGCTCCACAAGATAGGTCATTCGCGTTCAGTCGAAGTAATAAAGCTGTCAAAACTGCTTGCAATGTTTATGCAGTATATTGTGAAAATGCTGTGAATCGGTTTGTGGTCCCGTGGCTAGTGTCATGGACTCACGGCTCAAAGGTCTGTGGTTCGAATCCCACTCTCCCTTAACTTGATTCCCATTTTCTAATAGTGAGTTATTTACAACTCGTTGAAAATGGCCCTCAAAGTGAAATATTTAGGTATATCATAAATAAGCGAATATTTATTTTTACAAAAAAAGGATTGCACGATAGTTAGGACGAGAAGTTAGGACGATTTGAGATGGCGGTATATAGTCATGTCTCTTCACAATAGAACGTATTTATGCAGAAAGCATCCAGTCCACAATTTTGAAAAAAATATATATTGGTGTTATTGGGTGCAGTGAGGTCAATTTTTGAAATTCTAGAATTCTAAAAATCTGTTATAATCACCTTCTAAAAATTGTGTCGATCAATAAAACGACATTTCTCTATTTGCTGAAAACACCCACAGGACTAGAAAAATCTTACGGCACTTTAAAAATTATTAAATCTGGTCAAATAAATAATAAGATTCTTGTTTGTAATATAAAAAAACTAATGTATGCATTGTCAGAGTCAAAAACATTCCAACTGTTGCGTAGATTTGATTTTTCACTCTTTTCACAGAGGTGCTATTATCTCAGTTTCACTTTTCTATGGCTCGCCGCTTTCTGCATAACTACGCTCAATAGATTTTCACACGTTGCAGTGACGTCAAGAGCTTTCATAGCACTGACCCCCACCTCAAGAATAATACAGTCACGTGACCATAATTCATTGGCTCGGCCAATTTGATGGTAATTTGAAGAGGATCTCCATAAATAATATGGTTTAAGCGATCCTCATTTCGATGATGGTGGACTTCGGTCCACTGGTCATTTAAAAGGCTCCGTGTCTTTCAGGTTGAAATTACCGTAGGCGCGGTTGGTTAGCCGGCCCACTATGAAACTGGCTTTGCGGATTCGCATATCTCTTAGTTGCAAAAAAAATCTATAAATTGGCATGAGGGTTGTGGTGTATTTTTCTTAGCTTTCTTTTAATATTCTCTTTTTGCATCTGCTTACAAACCTTTAAAAACGAGGGTGCGAGGGGTTATTTTTTTTTTTTAAGAAATGACATATACATTTTTAGAAAAACTAATACCCATTAACTTGTCAATTTGCTCCTTGTGGTGCACATCAAACTGTATTGGTAATCCTTTTGCAGCGCATCTTGATAATTCAGTATTGAAATCACAATTAAGCTTACGTTTCAGAACCAGTCCAGGAACGGTGAAATCTTTATCATCGTTTATTTTGCGCACCTAATAGTGGATAGGGCACTTAATTGATACGAGTCCTTCATCGTATCTGATAGTTATATAAATTTATGATAATCAGTCTTACTCTTCAGGTGCCAGTCCGGAAACTGTTCAATATCCTAGTTTAAAACATATGCTGAATATCGCAAGCAACCACACTGGCTCAGTATCAGGCATAGAAAAAACAGTCACATTCTATCACTCCTAATATTTATAATAATTCCACTTCTCCTGTTTATCTGAGAGAGCTCTTCCAACCTCTTCGTTCTTGTAACGAGAGAATCTTTTTGATACCCATGCACCGCTTTAATTTTTTTGCCTCCCCTTTCACAGTAGTATGTGCTCGATTATGGAATGATCTACCAATTTCAAATTTTTTATATTTTTTAATTAATCTTTTTTCTTGTATAGATTGTATTATGTAAATATAATTTTGAATTCATTTCATCATATATATCATTTTGAATTAGTTTTCATACCTTGTATTATGTTTATTTTGTAATGTTTTGAAACTTTTTCATTCCCATTTTAATTCGTAGTGTATCATAATTTTTATTTTGCTTTTGTTAATAATGTTATAGTTTAAAATATAAAAACGTCTATAAATAAATGTTGTTATCTGCATGTTCCTTAATGAGTTTTTTACAAAATCTTCTTGAGAATATTAAATAAAACTATGTTTAATATGTTTTCAATTTATATAACAAAATAAAAACCACATAGTTAGTACTTCAAATATAAAATTTAAGTCAATAATATTTATTACGAAGTTTTTTAAGAAATAGTCCAAAAATTATAACATTTGGCGAAAATAATTATTTTTATTTTCAATAAATATTTCAAACGAATCATACTGGGAATTTAACTGAAACTAAATAATACTTATAGAACCAAAAAGCCGATGAAATCATCTCGGAACCGATGATTTAGAATCAAAATTTCCTGAACTAACAAGGGCGGATTAAATTGGTAATAATTGTTATTATTCTAACCACCGCGTATAGCATAACAATCATATTAATAGCCCTTCTTGTCTAGACTATAGGCTTTATAATATTATATATTCACATTTGTACGATCAATAAGTATAATACATTATATTGAAATCTCGGGGCGCACCTACATAGATTTATCACAATAGCCTCGTGGAATCCATTACAACGCATTAGTGAAGGTTCTGGAGCATTCAAGGCGTTTATAAGGATCTGCAAAGAGTGGGGGTTACTGTGGATAGGGTAGAGGGGTGGGTGAAACGAAGATTTCGTCTACAATCTTAGCAGGATCTAGAAATGTATGCAAATAGCATTCGTTCATTGTGGTTTCAGACCTGTGCGCCAATGCATAAAAAAATAATATTCCTTTTACACCTAAGGATTTCAAAAAAAAAAATAGATGAGTTGAAAATTCAACTCTTAAAATGAAGTACTAAAAAAACATTTTCTTTAAAATTTATGATAAAACGTTACATCAACACTTGGAATTATTAAAATAACCAACGGTTTTTTTTTTTAATTCTCAAGAAAGCGTAGTTAATTCAAAAGTGCTCGTGTGGATACAATTATTTACGTTTTTTTTTAATAATTCACTCAAACATTTCAATTGTGTTGGCTATTTTTAACGAGTTAAAAATAACTTACTCTTTGAAAATGGAAATCAAGTTAAGGTAAACTGGAGTTTGAACCTCGGAAAATTCAACTCTTAAATTAAGTACTAAAAAAATATTTTCTTTAAAATTTATGATAAAACGTCACATCAATACTTTGATATATTTAAATAACCAATGTTTTTTTCTTAATTCTCAAGGAAACGCAGTAAATTCAAATGCTTGTGTGGATACAATTATTTACGTTTTGATTTATGTTTTTTTTTTTAAATAAACAAATGCGTTCTTATAATTTGCTCGAACATTTCAATGTTGTCGGCCGTTTTCAACAAATTATAAACAACTCATTATTTGAAAATGGAAATCAAGTTGGGGTAGAATGGGGTTTAAACCTCTGACTTGTGATCCGTGAGTCCTCAACACTAACCATGGGGCCACAACTTGATTCAAATTAATATTCCTTTTTTGTTTTGTGTCCGAGCGGATTAATAATACAGTTCTGTGTGTTAAATAGAATCAGAATTCTGCACGAGTATTATCGACTCGATAGCTACTCTCACAATATTCCTGTATAAAGAAATCGAGCGAAGAAAAATCCATCTCGTAGTTACATTCGCCTACCATACTTGAGGTCTTGAGTTTGATTGGTCTGAAGGTTGGTATTAAATATTTGATTTTCAAGATGGTTTTACAACAAAGTTTTTCGTTGCCCTTGAACTGACACCTGTGGTGGTAGACTGACCACCTTACCGTCTAGTAATATATGATCGAGATTACATGCATTTGATTCACCAATGCAGTCTCCTATGGGCCATTGTGTCCGGATATCGGCTAGATAATGATTATGGTATTTTAAAAATATAAATTTTGCATTTTATTTACTTTTTATTTTAATAATAAAAATAACACGTTCTGAGTTAGCATTTTTAAAGTATCTTATTCGGCAACATATTTAACCAAAGTAACAATAATCCCTTTGTGTTAATTTTGGAAAGAATTATATTTTAAATTTATTTTTGTTTTATTTTACTAAACGTTCCTTTTTCGAAGTAACGACAAAAAAACGAAATGTACACATATTAATAAGGGTCTATGATTTTTTTTTTCCTTAGTATCATAAAAAATATATTTATTATTTTAAATTCCAGCAAAAACTGAATTTTACTCATTCATTGCATTGGCCATGTCCCGTATGCGTAACGATTTGATTAAATTTAAAGCTTTGTCTGTGACCGTTTAAATGTAAATAAAACATCACGAATATTGACATCACAATTGTCAAGGCCAAACATGTCACATTTTTGTAAAGACGTACATTTCACAATTTTATTTTTTAAATCATATAGAAAACATTTCTCCGCAATTTCCAAACTGATTTTGAGAATCGAATTATTTTTTTCTTAATCCATTTCACATGTTTTTATCAGTATTCGTAGTCTGTGGTATTTCCCTATTTCAGATAATAGTCATTAAAATATCATTTGACATTTTAAGAAAAATTACATTTACATTGCACAAAATAATACAATAAACCATGTACACATTGACAAACAAACCATCACGCCGTTTCCTCGTAGGGGTAACAGAGAGGATAGAACGACATATCATTATATCATGGCATACATACCTCGCTTCCTCTACATTCATACATCTTCTCATGCACGCACGCCGATTATTCCTACTTTTGACATTTCCATCTTCAAGTATTTGATGGACTTGTCCAAACCAACGCAGCACCCCTTTTTTGATTATGTCGATAGTGCATATCTCAGCCTTACAAAGTTCATGGATCTCGACATTTGTGCACCTATCATACATCGTTTTACCACACATTCGCCTGAGGGATCGCATCTCGACAGCATTTAACCAACTTTCAGCATCATTTTTCCAATTCCATACTTCGCTCCCATACATTAGAGTTAGCACTAGAACATTTAAAAAATATGTATTTATTTTCTCTTATAGTACAGTACAATGCTCTATGTATGGATGATTAAGCAAATTCGCTAAACAATTGAAATTATGAAGCAAAAAAAATTTGGTCCCATTCAATTATCTTTAAATATTGAACAGTACACATTACAATATAATGGTTATTAAAATCTCTGATTTGTAATATTTGAAATACATTCCAAAAAACTAAAATCACCATTTCAGACAAACAAAACCTTCAAACGTACATTTTCCTCTCCTTTGAAATCCTCCACTTAAAGCAACCCTAGATGAAATTGAGATAATAGATGGCGGCAATACCTCCATCTATTCCTTTCTCTCCCATATTCCCGCTTTTAAGAAAAGTAATAATCGAGCACTTACCATAGACAGTATTTACCTGTGGAATAATTACACCTATCTCCTATCTCATTCCCCTCTCCACTAATGCGATTTGCGCTCAAAAGAAAATCGGTGGCGTTACTCTGATTGGGGGGAGTTTATCACAGGAAAAAAATCAATTTATGACTTAGTTACCTTCTTTTATTTTATTTTGGAAAAAACCTGAAGTTTATTCAAGAAAAAAATCAAGAAGGTTAAGTAATGAGGAAATAGAGTGGAGGCAGAAGAGGGATATTTAAAATGATAAATTTTTACAATATCCAATTCGTAATTCAATTACTCGTATGATAGTAAACATGCTCATATTAAAAATAACATAAATTAATTATTCCCTGATAAATATTTCCTTTTTTTGCTTATACTAGGTGTGAAAAGGGGGAAAATGGTGATGATATTTTATTTTCCCCGGACTGGCTCCTAAGCGTAAAACTGATAACCTTACCTTCTATGTAACAAAACTGATCCAATGCAGTGTTTTTAGCAGCACTGAGTGCATAAAGAAAATTATGGCGTATGAAATAATAATTTTTACCAGCCAATGACAGCTCTTAAGCTATGTAAATACCTAGATTTTTACATTCCTCAATATTATCATTCTTTTTAATCTCGATATCTTTTAAAGTTATTTATTTGCTTCATCTATGTTAATATTTTAGTCTCTTTAGATGTATCCTGGCGTCATAAACAAAAATAGAGTTTTTCGACAAAAATCACAAAATGAGTCAAATATGAGGTAATGTTTTTCAAGGAATTTCAAACTTTTTGATAAATACTCGTTGTATATCAACGAGCAGTTAAAAAAATCATTTACAACAAAAAACCGTACAATTTATTTATTTATTCAAAATTACAATCGTTTAAATATTAATGAACTTATTAAGACTTTTTAGGCTGTGCCCGTGTCAAGCCATAATAATTGATAAAAAAAAATATAATGTAAAATGAATTTAATGAAATTATAATGACAGGTGATGCAATAGAATAACAATCCAGAAAAACAAAGTATAAATAATCAATAATAAAATTTCAAGGAAGACAATGTTAAAAAAAACATTAAAATACAAATTATACACATTAATATTCTTACATAATCAATTATACAAACAAATAATTTGATTGAAATCAATAGATTTTTTAATATAAAAACATAATTGAAATGATAATTGAGATATGGTTTCCAGAAACTCACTCTTAACTGTAGTAAGAAATGAGAGCAATAAATAATATACCAAATAACAGTGAGTACTAAATTAAATAATATAAAAATACACAGTTAAAAACATAAAAATATCAAGTAATGATTTTTAGTTTTTAGAGCAATAATACTTTAATATCTAGAGCAAACAAAAATTCAATGTATATATGATACACACAGGTTTTATGTATTAGAAACAATTGACATATCGTGTTTATATGTATGATTCCGTACAGTTTTTTTAATTGCGTAATGGTGATAAATACTAAAAAGTCACATATTTTAAAATATGACTTTCGCAAATAACTGCCATGACGGCAGTATTTTTAATAGGGTTTTTATTTCAGTAAAGGTCTACAGAAAAAAAAAATCTTTTACTAATAAATTTTAAAAACGGTACATGTTTATTTAAAATCCTATACATATCTACTTTTACACATCTAGTAAATTATATCACTGTAACTCTCCAAAAAAAGAGACTAACTCTTGTGCTTGGAGAGTGACTTACACTGTTGTAGTTGTTTATTTATAAGAGTTTCTATAATTTTAAATACGAGTACATGAGAAAAACATAGGATATATAAAGAAAAAACATAGAACAATAATACATTCATACCAATTAAAATTCACTGTGGTTTTTACACGTGTTAAAAATTTCTTTAGATTTACTTTAAATTGATTTATTCATATATTATTTTTAATAGTTTTTGAACAAACTTAAAATATGTTTAGTTTTAAACAGTTTTAATTTTAGTCAAGAGATGAAAGAGCTCAACGTTCAACCTTTTTAACTATTTCAAGTATCTACCATTCCTTTTTAAAGTAATGACGTTCTTTGAACCACTTTATTTTTATGTTTTCAAAGAGCTTATCTTCGTTACTGACTTCCAATTTACATTTTTAATTACAGGAATATCCTAACCAGGAAGATAACATTTTGGTTTATCCGTTTTATCTCCGGATTAAGCCGTCTGATGCCCAATTATTTATTTCATATTCAATACTGAGCAGAGGACAATTTTCCCAAAGAGCTTTCTACTTAGCATTACAGAATAATGTACTTATGTGCACTAATCTCCCTTTGGAACACCTGTCCTCAAAACCCACTAATAACACCTTTTGGATTGTAATTACATTATTTTAGTTGTAATTTTTGACTTAAATAAAACTTGGAAATTTATCGCATAAAATGTTTTTTTAATCTATTTTATAATTACACTTATTTGTTTATAAATTTGTATAGACCACTTTAATTTAAAGTTATACTTCGACCAGTTTTGAGGTTATAACCTCATCGTCGGGAATTTTACTAACTTTTAATTATTCGCGTTGCTATTTATATTATAAAATATTGTATGAAAAAGACAGAAAAATGAAAGAAAGAGAGGAAAATAAGATTAAATGAATCACATCGGGAATATTTTTTAAAGAGGACTCGAAGTTAAATTTAATTGATTATTTATTATTAGAAGTTTTTGATTATCGCCTTTACGAATTTCTAATCGTTCTAAATTGTCTAAACGAAAACCATTTTTATTGACACGCTATATTTGAACACCAAAATGGTAAATGTTACACAGTGTGTAAAGTGGCCACTTAAACCAGCCATTGACAGGTCATAAGCCCTTTAGATGCCTAGACGTCTATATTACCTTCTCTTAAATGTTCTTCATCTCTGTTGTAAAATGTTAATATAAACAGCTCCCCAGGGAGTTGAATCCAGTCCTTGTCTACAAAAATTTAGACAAACTCAAAATATTGTTGACATTTTGTCATTGTTGATACTGAAATCGGGGAATTCTCGGAAAGTCCCAATAAAATTACTATGTTATTTTTATGCATTGGTGACATGTAGAAATGTGCGATTTGGTTATTTAAAAGAAGTAGCACAAAACGGTTATCGTTTTACAAAATAAACTGTTTTGTGAAACGATTTCTAAGTAACAGTTCAGAGCAGCGGGGGCAAAAATTGTTACAAGCAGCAAAACCCGTAGCAAAAACCAAAATGGTTTTTTACTTATGAAACTCAAACGAAACAAAAATAATGCGATGGGGGGTGGAGTGGTCACGGTTTTGTCCTTGCTATTTTAAACTGTTATTTTGAGAAACAGTTTCAAGAAGAAGTTTAGATTGAAAATTAATATTACACGGACTAGTTTTTTTTTACAGTAACAGATGATTTTTTTAAGCTGTTTCAGAGAAGTAACTATTGAATTATTTTCCTGTAACTCACCCAATTGAATTTCTTGGCTTGTATATAAGTATAATATATTATTTTGTTGCTCTTTGTTCAATGTCATTAGTATCTATCCCTTATTTGTACCTGATGGAGTATAGGGCACTGCATTATTTAAATAAATGCAGGACATCCAAAGGAATTCCGTAACTCCACCACAAAATTAAAAATGATTCAATTACTTACCAAATGAATATTGAAAAAATGATGTCCTTATGGTGTAGTGGTTGATGTGTTTGCCTACCATGCAAGAGGTCTCGGGTTCGATCTCGACTTGGTTGACATGAAACATTTATTCAAACTTGTGTTTTTACACAACAGTATTCTACAGTCCCCGGACTGGCACCTGAAGCGTAAGCATAATCATCTTACTTTTATGTAACAACAACTCTCAAGATAAAATGCAATACACCATTGGGTGCGGAAGACAAATGATGATGACGATATATAATAAATAGAAAAATGTCTCTAAAATATCGTTAACATGTAGACGATACAATATTGTTTTATCCCAGGACTCGACCATTGTTCACATCTAAACAGCAATTTGTTCGACAAAACATTGTTCCCAGACATCGCCACGGAGATAGACGGGAAGGCTATCTCCGCGGTACAATGATTACCCACACAATCAAAAACTTTTTTTTTTGACAATTCCAATACTCTTTTTATAAAATTAATAATGTTGGTCGTGAATTCGCTCGTAATAATCATCGCCATGTATTTATTTCCGCAGCGCTAACGCGTGAACTGCGGCCGAACTTTCGTATCGTCTTAGCGTTCTGTCCCGAGCAGTCGAGGCTGTTCATGGGGCTGGGACAAGACAATATGGTCAAATCTATTGTATTGTACACTTTTAACGGTGAAGTGTTAAATTTTCAAAAAATAATGCGATTTAAAAAAAATAAAAATATTTCAGATTTTAAAAAATCTATTTTTTATTCATTCAAAATTACACTCGTTTATATATAAGTTAACTTTATAAGGCTTTTTATTTTGTGGCCGTGTTAAGCCATAATAATTAACAATAAAAAAACATTGTAAAATTAATTGGATTAAAATATAATGACATGTGATGTGTTTGAACATATTAACAAGGTATAAGTAAAAAATAATCAAATTCAAAAGTATACAATTTAAAAAAGATAATCAGACATAAATTTAAAAATATTAATTATTCAAATTAAGATTCATACATAATGAAGTATACAAAATAAAAAAATCATTAAAATCAACAAAATAATAATAAATTTTTATTATTTATATTTTTCTTTTATAATTTTTATATTTTTCTATTATTATTTTGTATATTGTTCTGATTATTTTGCATATCATTTTAATTACTTGTATAGTGTTTAAATATGTTAATAAATATTTTTGATTTATATATCGAAGAGTCCCGACTTAACACGGAATTTCCTAACAAGTCGGGACATAAAAAATATAATTGTGTCTATGATAAAATTGTGTATTTTGTGCATTAAATAAAAAAATATAAAAAAAATGTGTTAATGTTTTTCTTTAACTGTCCAAACATCAACATATGAAAGGAATATTGATGTTCAAATATGGGCAGAATGGTGAATATTATATTATCTTCAATAAAATATTCTTATCTCTTTTGTAAAATGTTAAAAGTAGAATACTTTAAATATTTAATGATTAAAAATGAAAAGCAAAAAGAAACATTTTAATTTTGGGGACTTATTTAGGGAGTAATAAATTATTCACTATCAGAAAATGATTATCAAGTTGAGGAAGAGTAGGGTTCGAACCTCAGACCTCTGATTCGTAAGTCCACAACGATAGCCACGGGACCACAACTCGATTCTTAAATTAAATATGGAGTGGTCGTCAATATTGCCCAGTATGTAAATGTCTTTGGAATTTAGAAATTTAAATTTATTTCAACATAAAGGGAAAACATTTTTGAGAAGGGAATATGGAAGTCTATGCATTTACAGGGCTAATGATCTCTCATTGGCTGGTTTAAGTGGCGTGGTGAAAAAAAAACATTATAGTTAGAGCAAGAACGATAGAGTAAAAATTGTTGTGCATAGTTAGTGCTACAGACTGGCAGATGGAATAAATACTTATTTCTTGTCACGCGAAAGGGGACATTAAGATTAATTTTGGAGAGTAGGTAAATGGAGTCTACTTTATTATTTAATAATTTATGTAAATAGCATAATTCAGATACAGTGCGTCTATTTTTAAGGGTGAAAAATCCATTTTGTTTGGCAGATTGGCCATAAGTACAAAGCGTTTTATTGTTTTTATAATCTAGGTATTTTTGTTGTATGTTGTATAAAGTTTTTTATGTATTTGGTTTTTTAAAAAGCTTGGAAATTCTTAAAATGAAGCCCAGCATTTGGTAAGCTTTTTCAACAATGGAATTTATATGAGGACCCGAATAGCAATCTTTTATCAAGAATAACTCCTTAGTCTTTAATCTCGCTACATCGTGATAAAGAGGTATCTTTGATTGTATAATTGTGCGTAAAAAAAATGTACTTTTAGTAAATGTCATTGAATAAAATTTTGAGGTATTAATGTACAATTGATTTTTATTACAGTAATCAAATAGACGATCAAGGTTTTCTTGGATATTTACACAGTGAGATATATCATTGACAGTGGCAAAGATCTTGGCATCATCGGCAAAAAGTAGAAATTGAGAAAATTTAAAGCACTGATTTATATCATTAATATAAAGAAAAAATAAAATGGGACCTAAATGGGAACCCTGCGGAACACCAGAGCTGCAGTATTTGAAACTAGATAAGACACCGTTTATAGCTACTGCCTGAGATCTATTTATTACGTAAGAATTCAACCATCTTAAAAGATCGCCATGAATTCCATAACACTCCAGTTTATGGAGCAAGATGTTGTGGTTAATTTTATCGAATGCCTTTTGAAAATCGGTGTATATGGCGTCGACTTGAGATCCCTCGCTGTTGAAATAAATTTAAATATGAATAACTCCCTATGGAGAAAATCCAGCCAGTCTGCAAGCATTTGGACATACTCGAACATTGTTGAATTCAGAAATGTTTTGTTCATATATTCACACGGTGCGTTAGGTATGGAAGATCTAACTGTTTCTCCGTGAGGTTTTATTCAACACTGTCTACGCAAGATTGCCATACATAATTCGTTTATTATTCATGACCATAAGTATAGTTCCATGCTTTGGCAAAAGGATAACTGTTAATAAAACATTATTTCTGATTCAATTAACTAATTAATCCTATGATATTCCATTTATAGGCTTTATACGAAACTAAGAGTAATGCCATCAAATGGAATTGTTAGAAACTATGTACATTGTTATTCTCAATTAACTAAACTTGTTGCGTCAGATAGGGAAAACATTTTTGAGAAGGGAATATAGAATTCTAGGCATTTACGGGGATCATAATCTGTCATTAGTTGGTTTTCACAGTGTATAAAGAAGACACTTAAACCACCCAATAACAGGTCATAAGCCCGGTAAATGAATGAAATCCGTACTCCCCTCTCAAAAATGGTTTTCCTCTCTGTTGCAAAAAAATTAACAACCATATAACTTTTTTTTATGTTTCAAGCTTTTACTTTGTGGAACATTATTATTCAATATATTAAAATAAAATAAAATCACTTTGTTTTATGTACCACTTATATTTTTTTAAATTAGACGACCAACTAGTTTCGGCAATGTTACGCCTTCTTCTTAGATCGGAGATTAGAAAGGCTGTAAATAAAAATAAATATTATTAATAATCAAATAAATCTTGGTAATAGTCCCATTTTAAATATGCTCCCTCTCCCTCAATCGACCCACAAACTCCCTTTCTTTTCTATCCCCGTAGCCACGCCCACTCTACCTTCACTGTGAAAAAAATTAATAAATGTTATGTTTGTTTGTAAATAACCCTGAAGAAGGCATAGTATTGCCGGAACTAGTTGGTTGTAAAATTATAAAAAATATAAGTGGTACACAAAAACAAAGTGATTTTATAAAATTTCAATATTTTAAACTATATAACTCCCTAGGGAGAAAAACCAACACGTCTTTAAACATTTGGAAATACTTAAAACATCGTTGATTAAACTAACAGGTATAAGAAGAAACATCAAAATTTAAAAAACCGCTGAAATTCAGGCGTGCCTTGGTAGGTGAATTGGTTCAGCCGGATGAATCTCACCCATTTGATAAATGTTTCAGCTCTTTTACTTCACGAAAGTCAACAGATGGAAGAATTAAGGAAATTTCAATGTTTTAACACAGGCAGAACGATGAATTTTATACAGTGTGTAAATTAACCACTGAACCATCCAATGACAGGTCATTAAACCTGTCAATGCCAAGACTTTCATATTCATATTATTTTATTATTAATTATATATATGTAAGGGAGGGTGGGGCATGATGGGGCCTTTAAGGTAATACGTCGATAAAACGCGTTTCTTTTTATAAATCCTTTAAAAAAAATATTTTTATAAAATTTGATCTTTAATCAAACAAACGTGTTACAAAAAAACTAAAAATAAGATAAAAAAATACTAGTGAAATTACTCAATTAAAAACAGTCGTTATTATCCCGTCTTGCCCCACTAGAGGGGAAAGATGGGTTACTGCCTACTGCGGTTCGCAACTAGGATAGACAAGGATAGTGTTTTTTTTTTTATGGTCTACTCCAGCGCATGAACAGTGTGCCCAGCTCTAGCACATTTGACACGCTATCCAGCCTTTATTTGACTCAACGTATGACCCTCTACAAAACAGGCACTCTGTATCATCTTTATCATTTATGGAAGAAGAGTTACGTCTTGATCGTTTCGATGGCTACTTCGTTTTCATTAAAATCATTCAAACTTCGGTAATTTTCTTTTATTCTGTCATCTCGACACCACATCTGAATAACAGCTTTTATCATCTTTATCTTGGCGGGTTCAGTCCAATTTTTGTATCCTACATTAACAAATTGTCCACAAATTTTCTATAGGATTAAGGTTAGATGAATTTTTAGACCAGTCTTAAAGAGTTACCTTTTTATCATTGAAATACTTAAGAATAAACTTCGATACGTGACAAAAAGCTAAGTTATGTTGAAATACAGCCCCACCATTAGGACAACATTTACTCAGTTCTGTTTTCAAAAGTTGCTCCAATAGAGCGTTATACTTTTAACTATTCATCATTCCTTTTATTGGTATTAAAGATCTGGTCCCCATATACAAAAAGCAAATCTAAAACATCTTCTTCACAGGATATTTCACCATTTGGTCAATATGAGCCACAGTAAGTTTTTCATTCCCACTTTTTCCAACAAATATTGTGCGATATCCCTGCACGAGAAAGTAAGTCTCATCTGAAAACAGCATCTTTTTTCAGTCTTTTACAGTCCATTTGGTATATTTTCTAGCCCAAATAAGCCTTTGTTTCATCATACGTGCCGTCAGGAGTTGTTAGTTCTGTGGTTGAATTGCTTTTTTTTCTAGATTCAATAAATCTTCTTCGTACTGTTGAGTCATGTATCATCATCCCAATGGCTGCCAAATCTTGTTGAAGTTTGTTACCTGTTTTTTTCTGTGGTTTAACTTACTATTTCTGATTAAAGATATTTCATCTCGTACACTAGTTTTCCGGTTTCTTCCAGATTTTCCAATTTTCTGTGCTTCAACTGGCCCTGTTTCTCTTTTCTGTTTAATAATCTTACTGACTGTTCCCTGACTCAAAAAACATTACTTTTTTCTGTTTTTTTCAATCTTTTTCTGAGTCATTGATGTATTTTCACTTAAAGTCATAATCTTTTCCCTCTTATTTGTGATATCCATGATTTAAACGAACTCAAAAACACTGTTTGCAAGCAATTTATAAAATTATTCCTTTATTGAGAAAATGTAAAAAAAACAACAGATAGTACACCAACAAACACAAATATGAGCTTCCAAAGGATAAATAGCATAAGCTGTTTCAACATTTTTTATTTTCATGTTATCGTCAATCTCATTGCATTTTCTCAGGTAATACATTTCTCTGTTTATTTTATTTCTTAGTACTTGATATTCGCACTGTGCTTCGTCACTAGTAAAATTTTATATTTGTCTCCTTTTTTCAATCATATTTAAAATTTCTTCTGTTACCCATTGTTTTCTTGCCGTAGGTCTATCAATGTCTTGCCAATGATTTCTTTTACCACAGTTTTGATTTTCGTTTTTTTTTATTTATAATTTTCTCAAACTGAATGGTTTGGGTAGGTAGGAAGAAATCGCCTTAAGCCTTTATATGAATATATATTGTACATGTATATAGAGTGTCAAATAAATAATAATATCTCCTCCCAGATTTCATAAACGTGTTCTTTATCATTCGTGATACCAGCTTGTGTCTTTTCCGTGCATTTATTTTTAACCTCTTTATTCTTTAAAGTTTAAGTGTGTAAAAATTTGTTAAAAGTAAATATCATAAATCAAATCATAGAAATGTTTTCCAAAAAAAAAATGATGACAATATTCAAGTACGTTGGAATCCAGTATCCCTGCTAAAATTAATGATGGATACAAAAATGGATATTTTTTTTTTTTTTCAAGATATAAATATTGCAAAAATTTCTTCTGAACCTTCCTTTTTTTAAAGATATGGTTTGATTCTGAAGAGTCTTAAATTATGGAACAGTATTCTACTATGCTGCTGACTAGTGTGCGGACTAGTTATAACTAAGGAAATACACAAAATAAGTGCTTTGAATTTCCACAGATTTTTAAATGGTTTAATGATTAACAAAATATTTTTGCTTCGCTCATTCACTACTAATATCATTTTAAAAATTAATTATAAAAGATATTTTGATATTCGTTATTTTGATGTGGGTTTTTCTTATTTCGTGAAGTGATTTCAGTGTCGTTGACATCTTTCAATATAATCGCTAAATACCGCCTTTAAAGCTTTGAAATGAAATCACCCAACAAAACGATGTTTCATAAAAAATACTCGTTTAAAAGTGTGTATCTTGAAAATTAAATTTGTTTCACATTTTCTCTGAGGCGTTTTCATTTCATCGCGAAGATTAATAGCTTCGGCACAAAGTGTTTTTGCTAAAGAAAATTGTAAGAAAACTTTATTGACAGATTGATTGTACTATAAGTTGTAGGAGCTCAATGAATAAGTTATTTAGGACTACACATAAAGAAAAACCTTTTCATAGCTTGATACAAAGATGTGCTAACATTTCTTGCCCCCTGTAAAATTCCCTCGAGATATTCCCAGTTTCCTCGGAAAATCAACAATATTTTTTCGATTATTTCCCGTTGATGGAAAGCGAAAGTAATTTATTTTCAATCTGTTCAACAACGAAATGTTTCCGAAAGGTTTCAACTACTTTTCACACATCATTGCTATAAATTGTGATGAATATAACAATTCCCACAACGACGTCGCTAAATCATGAACACTTTATAAAAGAGAAAATATTTAACAATATCTAAAACAAAATTATGGCAACATTGATACCTTCCTTTTTACAAACACTATAGTTTGTATAAATTGATTATGAAAATTCAACAGCAATCATAACAAATTATTTTTTTTCAGGTTGAATGGTATAAAGTGCATAATTTATAAAAGTCAGGAATAAGTAATTTATTAATTTTAAAAAACATTTGTTTTTTTTCTTTCTTTGGTCTATAAAATATATTTAAGTTGCAACATTTGTCTTATTCCTCCCGCTGTTATGTTTCAAATAAATTATTCAAACACTACGGTTATTGATGTTATAACTTATATTTACATTTAAGTTATTAATTTAAAAATACTTTGTACACTTCCACTTATTAGTTTGACCAATTAGCGCTTTCACCCTCCAATGGGACTCCTTAATATTATACAGTGAAAGGATAATGTATATAAAATTAAATATTATCTTAAGTGAAGGAACATTTAAAAATTGAAGTTGAAAGAGATACAATACA
>NW_028278414.1:0-86504 GCF_059751315.1 Micrasema longulum
TCATTATTTACGATTTTGAAGTAAATACTATTTTTAAATTTTTTTTATTTATTTTTGCGTGCGTTTTCGAGATATTTCATCCTACTCCAAATTTTTTAAATATTCTCGTGTACACGAAAATATTTTTAAAATTTTATTCCAGGTTGGGCTGGAATTCCTCATTATTTTCATAAAAGCATCTTGTCATAATTGTAGGCAATCATTTTAGCAAACAAATAATTTTTCAAACATTTTTTTTTCGTTTGCGTACCATGCAAAAGGTTTCGGCTTCAATTTCTGACACGGTTGCCATGAAATATTTTCTATTGGTGTAGTAGTTCCTTAAAGACCGCAACAGTGGCATGTTTTATGGCTCAATATCTGCGTACTACTTATATTTTTGGATTATTTTTTTTTATACTTTGGATGTTTACAAAAATAACAAAGGGTTTAATGTAAATTTCAATATGGTAAACAGTAAACTCAAACATTCGGAAAATCATCAAGGAGTTTCCTACTCAAATTGAGTAATAAATAAACAAATTTTCTTATGCGATAAATATTTATAAACAACGGCTAGCTGACTTTTTTATGTCTACCGGTCTGAGACGTACACGTTTCTTCGTCAGAACATAAATTAAACCAACATGCAAAACTCACAATACACCATCACCATAGTAGTTGCACAAAAATATAAAACCAACACGCCATGCATTTTAATAAGCAACCCTTACATGCACTGATTCGGTTATGAAAATACTTTATGATGTAGGAGAAATAGTTGAAAAAAAAAGAATGTAAGTTGGGCTTACAATTTGCAATCTGATACCGAGGGATATTTCGAACTTTATAATGCTGAGCCATAAAATTACATTAATTATCGCTCGTGATTTACAAGCAAAATACAACTTTATTAATATTAAAATATTTTCATCAGACAAATTGACCATCACGTGGTTTTAAGAATCGCTTCCTTCACGCCAATTATTCCGACTTTTTACATTTTCTTTTTCAAGTATCATTAAATTTTATTTATGTTTAAACCACTAACTTTATGAGCGAACGTTTCAACTTTCATTAGTAAATACAAGTATATGACCACTTTCCACTTGCTTGTGTCTACCGGTTTCCACAAAATGTTTAATATTAATATTTTAAAGATTTTATTATTCTTTTTTTGTATAGATTATTTTATGCATAAATAATTTTGAAGTATTTAAATTTATTTCAACAGAGAGGGAAAAAGTTTTCGAGAAGAAATTTGGAAGTCTAGGCATTTACAGGGCTTATGACCTGTCATTGGCTGGTTTAAGTGGCCACTTTACACACTGTGTAACATTCACCATTCTGCCCATGTTTGAACATCCACATTTCCTCAACTCTTCCATCAGTTGACTTTTGTGAAGTGAAAGAGCTGAAACCTTTATCACGTGGGTGAGATTCATCCGGCTGAACCAAATCACCTACTAGGCAACGCCTGGAAAATAATATTAAAATAAATTTAAATATGAACAACTCCCTAGGGAGGAAATCCAGCCAGTCTGCAAGCATTTGGACATAATCAAACATTGTTGAATTTTGAAGTAATTTGTTAATCTTTTTGGCTTATTTTGTTCGTATCATGTAATTTTTAAAAACTTTTGCTTACTCTTTTAATTTGTATTATATATAATAACATGTAATTTTCAATACATAATCACAAACTTTTAATTACTCATGTATTATTCTTAATACTTCTTGCATTTTACCTTGTATTCTTTGTATATTTATTTATTTAAACGTCTTTTAGGCTTTTACATGTTTTACATACATAAATACAAATAAAGACAGACATGTATTTTACAAAGAAGTAGCAAAATATATATAAATGATTTTTAGAAGAAAATGAAAAATATCAAAAATACCATCTTTACATATAAGTATAAAAGTGGAAAGAACAGAAGTGCAGTTTTAAATATGAAGACAGAAATAAGATAAAATAAATAAAAATAATATTTATGTTTAATATGTACTCTCTTATACGCATAATAGCTTAGAATACAGAATATACGTTTGTAGTAAGTACTATTTTTTGTATAATTTTTGATTAGTTGATGATTAATGTAACATAATTTTTATTCTGCTTTTGTTAATAAAAAAATAATTTAAAATAAAAAAACCTCTATTAATAAATATTGTTATCTGCATGTCCCTAAATAAGTATTTTCTAAAACTCCTTTTGAATATGAATAAGCTAGACGTATCTCCACTTAATCCTTTTAATGTCAATGGTACCAATATTCAATACAGGAAATCCGTAAAAAATCTAGGAGTACAAATGGATGAACATCTCTGCTGGCGAGCTCATACTAATGAATACAGCCGCAAAATATTTGATAATCTACACTCACTAAGAAGGTTGCAAAAATTCTTACCCATTAATACTAAATGCACCCTTGTACAAGCATTACTACTACCCATTCTAGATTACGCTGATGTTTCTATGACTGATTTAAGCTGTGAGCAACTCGATAAACTTGAACGACTTCAGAATACATGCATAAGGTACATTTTCGGTCTTAGGAAATATGACCACATTTCTGATTATCGTAGGCAACTGAAATGGCTCAAAATTAGAGAGCGAAGAGACTATAACTCCCTCTCACTTCTGTTCAATGTACTTCATATTCCTAACGCTCTCATATACCTGCGTGAAAAATTTCAACGCTTATCAGTTCATTCATACACAATTCTTCTTTCTTCTTTAACTCAAATTCTGTCCATGCGGCTGCTCGACTGTGGAATCATCTCCCATCCACCATCAAAGATGTTACTACATTATCTCTATTTAAATCACGTCTGAAGAAACATCTCCTTTCTCTTCCTTAATCTCTCCCTTTTTCCTTTTTCCCCTTTTTTCCTTTTTCCCATTCAGTAATAGTTTTCATTTCAGGTAATTTATAAACAAATGCGTTCATTTATATTTTTATACATCTTAAGCTTTTTAATCTTTATTTTCTATTAAATATGTTCTGTAACTTTGAATTATAAAAATTCAACTTTTATTTTATTGGTTGGTTGAAAGAAATTGCCATATGGCAATAAGCCCGCCAATGTACAAATAACATTGTGTACAAAAAGTTAAATAAATAAATTTAATCTGTGAAAAAAAAATTTAACCAATTTTAAATAATTCCCTCTATTAATCATCATATATTTTTTTTGCTTATTCTGTTTTTCTATAACTCGTTTTTAGATTTCCTTACCCCTTATCTTTTCTCTCTATACTTCCCAGGGAATAAGATTGACGAAACTTGATTGTTTGTTTTCTCTTCTATTAAAACAAAAGAAAACATCTCAACTATGTGATTGAAATTCTGAAACTCAACTTGGAGTAAACCAGCCAATGACAGATCATGAGCCCTGTAAATGTCTAGACTTCCATATTCCCTTATTTAAGGTATTCTCCATCCCTGTTGTATGTTGTAATATGTTAATCTCAATAACTTCCATGGGGGTTAAATCCAGTCTCAGTCCTCAGAAATTACGAGAAATTCAAAATATTCTTATACAATATGTTGTAGTAACTTATATTTACATATAAGTTATTACTTTGAAAAATACTTGGTACACTTCCACTTATTTATTTTGACCAATTAGCGCTTTCACCCTCTAATGGGCATTTTCAGACTGGTGATCTAATATATGTAAATATAAGTTATTACATCATTACAATGGAATTCCATTAAGAATTGTCAATAAATAATTTAAATGAAATTCAAATATAATGTTGTTTTAAATTTTTAGATAAATAACGCAATTTCGAATAATCATTGAAGAGGGAAAAAATTGGCGTATTATTAAAACTGCTTCGCTATTTTTATGGTTTATAGTAAAAGCATTTAAATTTATATACAAGTTTTGTGACGAAACCCGTAACGAAGGTAAAAATAGACGTTGAGAGGGTCTTTCTTCGAATGTAAGGAACTGTTTAACTCATTTGAAAGGGCTAAAGGGATAAAAAATTCACAAAACGAATGCTTAAGTTATCTGAGTTAAGGGCATTTATAGCCATCAAGACAGGAGCACGATTTCCAAAAAAACGTTTGTTTTCAGGAAATGTAAATTGAGGTAAAACGGGAAACAGATCGAATTCTAACTTTCTTGGTTATTTATGTATCACGGATCGAAAGGTTACTTCAACTTTCTAACTATAAAAACAATGTTTCAGGGCCAGACCGCGAAACTTAAGTAGACTTTTCCTTGTGGTAAATTTAAAGAAATATTTTTTTTTCTTCTAAAAATGTAAAGATAATTATCGGATTACAACCTTATACAAATTTACATCATTCAAAAGCAAATAATTTGTTTCAAAATATTAAATTAAACAAAATAATAATATTGCACAAAATATTGGATTAAAAAACATCCCAAAATTGCGATGGAAACGTCACAAGAGCAAAATTTTAGCAGATATTTTTTTTTTTTTTAGTAATTTATCTTTGATGAATAATTATATTTATATGTTACCTTATGTAAGGCTGAGATAAGCATTATCGACAAAATCAAGAAAGGAGCTCTGCGCTGGTTTGGACACGTAGAACGAAAGCGCCCTTGAGGTATCAAATTTCAAAAATGGCGCTTTATAAGTTACAGATAGTGTTTTTCTGGGTTATTATGCCGTGTTTGTGGGCTTTGTATTGCCGACGTTTCGGAGCACATTGCAGTGTCCATCTTCAGGGCTGAATGTATGAGTATAGTTTTTAGTGTGTTTAATTGTGAGGAATTTGTACCGTGTCGCAGTCGGGCAATGTATGTGGTTAAGTGTGTGGAGTTTGTACCGTGGGCTTTGGAAGCACCGGGTACCATGAGGTTCGTAGTCGTAACCCATCATCCCTGTTTATGTTATTAGGATGCTTGTATATTTCTATGGCTTCCTTTATTAAACGGGCTTGATGATTTTTGGGCTTTCCAAGGACATTTGGCTCAAATGAGAAATTATGCCCTGTTTCTATGTAGTGCTCTGCAAGAGCTGATTTATCCGGGTAGCCCAACTTGCATGCACTCTTGTGCTCTTTTATTCTTGTCATTATGTTTCTGGCAGTCTGCCCTATGTAGACTGTTTCACAGCTTTTGCAATTTAATTTATATACTCCATCTGTTTCAAGTGGGTCCCGATCTTTTACTGATTTTAGTAAGTTTCTTACTTTTGAGGTCGTACCGAACACTGTCCTTATGTCCCGTTTCTTAAGCGTTTTTGCAATTCTATCCGTGACATTTTTGACATAGGGAAGGAACGCTATTCTTTTATCCGTATTAGCATCATCCATCTTGGAAATATTCTTTGGATTTGTTACCGACATTATTCTTCTTTTTATATCCTTCTTTTCATAGCCATTACTTTCTAATACTTATTTGCCAGAAGGGCAACACGTATTTGTGAAGAAAGTAACCTAGAAGAGGAATTGAATATACTGACAAAAGTATTAGAAAGTAATGGCTATGAAAAGAAGGATATAAAAAGAAGAATAATGTCGGTAACAAATCCAAAGAATATTTCCAAGATGGATGATGCTAATACGGATAAAAGAATAGCGTTCCTTCCCTATGTCAAAAATGTCACGGATAGAATTGCAAAAACGCTTAAGAAACGGGACATAAGGACAGTGTTCGGTACGACCTCAAAAGTAAGAAACTTACTAAAATCAGTAAAAGATCGGGACCCACTTGAAACAGATGGAGTATATAAATTAAATTGCAAAAGCTGTGAAACAGTCTACATAGGGCAGACTGCCAGAAACATAATGACAAGAATAAAAGAGCACAAGAGTGCATGCAAGTTGGGCTACCCGGATAAATCAGCTCTTGCAGAGCACTACATAGAAACAGGGCATAATTTCTCATTTGAGCCAAATGTCCTTGGAAAGCCCAAAAATCATCAAGCCCGTTTAATAAAGGAAGCCATAGAAATATACAAGCATCCTAATAACATAAACAGGGATGATGGGTTACGACTACGAACCTCATGGTACCCGGTGCTTCCAAAGCCCACGGTACAAACTCCACACACTTAACCACATACATTGCCCGACTGCGACACGGTACAAATTCCTCACAATTAAACACACTAAAAACTATACTCATACATTCAGCCCTGAAGATGGACACTGCAATGTGCTCCGAAACGTCGGCAATACAAAGCCCACAAACACGGCATAATAACCCAGAAAAACACTATCTGTATTCTGAAGGCCGTGAAAACCTACGAACCTTGATTACGAACCTCTATGGGGAGGAGATCTACTTTTCTACACGACGCCTGGAGAACCTCCGGAAGAAGAAAGTGAACTTGCTAACTAGTTTAGCATTTTTGCTGAGGTGTAGAGACCAGTGCATCATACCTACACACATTAAAATACATCGAAATATTCGCACACTCAAGTCCGAGAGAGTATTCCAAAGAGCAGAAGCAGCGCTACTCAGGGAAAGGATAAGCAATACCCGTTTCGAGTTAAACAAAATCTCGAAAACCCTGTATGATCTGCATCTTCTCCTCGGTGCTACCTTGTCACCCCAACACTTCATGAAGATTGAAGACATAACCCATACCCAAGCTGAAAGAAGTAAACTAGCAGTAGAGAAGAAACAGAAAAAGAAATTCCAAGAAATGGAAAAGAGAAAGAAAGAAAAGACAATTCAACTGGATCCACAGAAAGTGGTGATGAATCTATCTAGCCAAACTCTGAGCAAAGATGCAATATCGGTACTCAGTAAAGGACTCAACTTTGCAGTTACGCCTAAGACCATCCCGGTTGAGGACATAATATGTGGAGTTGAGGCGGCACTAAGTAAGAAGATCCCTATTGCAGTTGCGGAAGAAATCCGACAAGATACTTGCCTGATATTAAGAAAAACTAAATTACCACCATCTAACATATCCAAACAGGAACGCATAGCCTTAAAAGAACTAAGGGACAATAAAGATATTTTAATTCTACCAGCCGACAAAGGAAACGCAACCGTGGTATTGGATCAAAAAACATATTCTGACAAGATGCGTGAGCTATTAAAAAGCAAGACATATGAAAAACTAAAGAAAAATCCCACCAATAAGATTGATAAAGGAATAAGGGAGTTAGTGAGGAAATCTAATATTCCTAAAGACTTACATAGGAAGATATTTACACAAGCTCCGAAAACTCCAGCACTATACGGACTACCAAAAATACACAAAGAAGGCACTCCTTTGAGGCCAATAGTAAGCACTATAGGTGCTCCTACATACAAACTCTCACAATACTTGGCAAGTCTCCTTCAAAAACACACGGGAAAAACCACTTCATTTGTCAGAGATTCTTCACATTTCGTGGATACAATAAAGGAGCTAAAAGTTGAGAAGGATGATATATTAGTCAGTTTTGACGTAGTGTCACTTTTCACGAATGTGCCCCTGAATGACGCAATGGTACTTATAAGAGAGATTTTTAGTGAAGACATGTGCGCTTTATTTGAGTACTGCTTAACAAATGGATACTTTTCTTTTGAAAATGAAATTTTTAAACAGTTAGAAGGAGTGGCTATGGGCAATCCTTTATCGCCGGTTCTAGCAAACTTTTTCATGGAGACATTTGAAGAAACGGCCTTGGACACAGCTTCATATGCACCCAAAGTATGGCTTCGATACGTAGATGACGTATTTGTCATTTGGAATCATGGTGCAGAAAGATTAACAGTGTTTTTAGACCACCTAAATAATCTCCACCCGGCAATACAGTTTACTATGGAAGTAGAGGAGGACAAAAGCCTATCTTTTTTAGACGTCAAATTAAGCAGAAAGGAAGATGGCAGACTGGGACATACGGTGTATAGAAAACCCACACATACAAACCGGTATCTCCATGCTACCTCACATCACCACCCATCTCAAAAATTAGGCATCATAAACACGCTGGCCAGAAGGGCAACACGTATTTGTGAAGAAAGTAACCTAGAAGAGGAATTGAATATACTGACAAAAGTATTAGAAAGTAATGGCTATGAAAAGAAGGATATAAAAAGAAGAATAATGTCGGTAACAAATCCAAAGAATATTTCCAAGATGGATGATGCTAATACGGATAAAAGAATAGCGTTCCTTCCCTATGTCAAAAATGTCACGGATAGAATTGCAAAAACGCTTAAGAAACGGGACATAAGGACAGTGTTCGGTACGACCTCAAAAGTAAGAAACTTACTAAAATCAGTAAAAGATCGGGACCCACTTGAAACAGATGGAGTATATAAATTAAATTGCAAAAGCTGTGAAACAGTCTACATAGGGCAGACTGCCAGAAACATAATGACAAGAATAAAAGAGCACAAGAGTGCATGCAAGTTGGGCTACCCGGATAAATCAGCTCTTGCAGAGCACTACATAGAAACAGGGCATAATTTCTCATTTGAGCCAAATGTCCTTGGAAAGCCCAAAAATCATCAAGCCCGTTTAATAAAGGAAGCCATAGAAATATACAAGCATCCTAATAACATAAACAGGGATGATGGGTTACGACTACGAACCTCATGGTACCCGGTGCTTCCAAAGCCCACGGTACAAACTCCACACACTTAACCACATACATTGCCCGACTGCGACACGGTACAAATTCCTCACAATTAAACACACTAAAAACTATACTCATACATTCAGCCCTGAAGATGGACACTGCAATGTGCTCCGAAACGTCGGCAATACAAAGCCCACAAACACGGCATAATAACCCAGAAAAACACTATCTGTATTCTGAAGGCCGTGAAAACCTACGAACCTTGATTACGAACCTCTATGGGGAGGAGATCTACTTTTCTACACGACGCCTGGAGAACCTCCGGAAGAAGAAAGTGAACTTGCTAACTAGTTTAGCATTTTTGCTGAGGTGTAGAGACCAGTGCATCATACCTACACACATTAAAATACATCGAAATATTCGCACACTCAAGTCCGAGAGAGTATTCCAAAGAGCAGAAGCAGCGCTACTCAGGGAAAGGATAAGCAATACCCGTTTCGAGTTAAACAAAATCTCGAAAACCCTGTATGATCTGCATCTTCTCCTCGGTGCTACCTTGTCACCCCAACACTTCATGAAGATTGAAGACATAACCCATACCCAAGCTGAAAGAAGTAAACTAGCAGTAGAGAAGAAACAGAAAAAGAAATTCCAAGAAATGGAAAAGAGAAAGAAAGAAAAGACAATTCAACTGGATCCACAGAAAGTGGTGATGAATCTATCTAGCCAAACTCTGAGCAAAGATGCAATATCGGTACTCAGTAAAGGACTCAACTTTGCAGTTACGCCTAAGACCATCCCGGTTGAGGACATAATATGTGGAGTTGAGGCGGCACTAAGTAAGAAGATCCCTATTGCAGTTGCGGAAGAAATCCGACAAGATACTTGCCTGATATTAAGAAAAACTAAATTACCACCATCTAACATATCCAAACAGGAACGCATAGCCTTAAAAGAACTAAGGGACAATAAAGATATTTTAATTCTACCAGCCGACAAAGGAAACGCAACCGTGGTATTGGATCAAAAAACATATTCTGACAAGATGCGTGAGCTATTAAAAAGCAAGACATATGAAAAACTAAAGAAAAATCCCACCAATAAGATTGATAAAGGAATAAGGGAGTTAGTGAGGAAATCTAATATTCCTAAAGACTTACATAGGAAGATATTTACACAAGCTCCGAAAACTCCAGCACTATACGGACTACCAAAAATACACAAAGAAGGCACTCCTTTGAGGCCAATAGTAAGCACTATAGGTGCTCCTACATACAAACTCTCACAATACTTGGCAAGTCTCCTTCAAAAACACACGGGAAAAACCACTTCATTTGTCAGAGATTCTTCACATTTCGTGGATACAATAAAGGAGCTAAAAGTTGAGAAGGATGATATATTAGTCAGTTTTGACGTAGTGTCACTTTTCACGAATGTGCCCCTGAATGACGCAATGGTACTTATAAGAGAGATTTTTAGTGAAGACATGTGCGCTTTATTTGAGTACTGCTTAACAAATGGATACTTTTCTTTTGAAAATGAAATTTTTAAACAGTTAGAAGGAGTGGCTATGGGCAATCCTTTATCGCCGGTTCTAGCAAACTTTTTCATGGAGACATTTGAAGAAACGGCCTTGGACACAGCTTCATATGCACCCAAAGTATGGCTTCGATACGTAGATGACGTATTTGTCATTTGGAATCATGGTGCAGAAAGATTAACAGTGTTTTTAGACCACCTAAATAATCTCCACCCGGCAATACAGTTTACTATGGAAGTAGAGGAGGACAAAAGCCTATCTTTTTTAGACGTCAAATTAAGCAGAAAGGAAGATGGCAGACTGGGACATACGGTGTATAGAAAACCCACACATACAAACCGGTATCTCCATGCTACCTCACATCACCACCCATCTCAAAAATTAGGCATCATAAACACGCTGGCCAGAAGGGCAACACGTATTTGTGAAGAAAGTAACCTAGAAGAGGAATTGAATATACTGACAAAAGTATTAGAAAGTAATGGCTATGAAAAGAAGGATATAAAAAGAAGAATAATGTCGGTAACAAATCCAAAGAATATTTCCAAGATGGATGATGCTAATACGGATAAAAGAATAGCGTTCCTTCCCTATGTCAAAAATGTCACGGATAGAATTGCAAAAACGCTTAAGAAACGGGACATAAGGACAGTGTTCGGTACGACCTCAAAAGTAAGAAACTTACTAAAATCAGTAAAAGATCGGGACCCACTTGAAACAGATGGAGTATATAAATTAAATTGCAAAAGCTGTGAAACAGTCTACATAGGGCAGACTGCCAGAAACATAATGACAAGAATAAAAGAGCACAAGAGTGCATGCAAGTTGGGCTACCCGGATAAATCAGCTCTTGCAGAGCACTACATAGAAACAGGGCATAATTTCTCATTTGAGCCAAATGTCCTTGGAAAGCCCAAAAATCATCAAGCCCGTTTAATAAAGGAAGCCATAGAAATATACAAGCATCCTAATAACATAAACAGGGATGATGGGTTACGACTACGAACCTCATGGTACCCGGTGCTTCCAAAGCCCACGGTACAAACTCCACACACTTAACCACATACATTGCCCGACTGCGACACGGTACAAATTCCTCACAATTAAACACACTAAAAACTATACTCATACATTCAGCCCTGAAGATGGACACTGCAATGTGCTCCGAAACGTCGGCAATACAAAGCCCACAAACACGGCATAATAACCCAGAAAAACACTATCTGTATTCTGAAGGCCGTGAAAACCTACGAACCTTGCTTTATAAGTTATCCATAATAATATATATATATTTATTTTTAATATTTGCGATCTTTTAATTTACCCAAATATTTAATTTTGAGGGACCATTTTCAACGAGTTGTAAATAACTCACTATTAGAAAATGGAAATCAAGTTGGGGTAAAGTAGGATTCGAACCACAGACCTTTGGTCCGTGAGTCCAAGACACTAGGCACAAGACCACAACCCGATTCATAATAATACTCTATTGCAAAACGTGTCATTATAATTTAATCAAATTAATTTTACCATTTATTTTTAATTGTTAATTATTATAGCCTGGCACGGGCACAGCCTAAAAAGCCTTAATAAGTTCATTAATATTTAAACGAGTGTAATTTGAAATTAATGAATAAATAAATAAATCATCGACTTATCGAAGATGTTCATGTAACCTATTACAGCATAACTGCGTTAATCAATAACAAAATCAGTAAGTTACCTATAATATATCAATATCAATAATATATGGCCTTATTCTTTTGTCAATGCCGTTTTCCTTGAGGCGTACAAATGGCCTAAATTCGCGTAGAAAATGTGTTGAATAAGTAAAAAAATAATGATTATAATAATTCCTACCTCATAAGAATCAGAACTGCGATTATTCCCCTTATCTTTCATTCTTTCTTTTCATTCCTTATCTATCTTCCTTCTTTCTTTATCTCCTCTATTTCATCCCCTATCTTTTATTTCCTCACCATCTTTCCACGTCAGCGTGCAAAGTGTTAGGATATTTTTCTTCCTGTGTCTTATTTCCTAAATTGGGGTTCAAATAATAGCAGAAACAGAGAAAATCTCGTATAATACAATAAGGATAACTGAAAATCCTTAGGATATATCGTACTTAAGCACATTTATATATTTTAAGAATTGTTCTTAAAATATTGTAAATTCAAATAATCAAATTGTGATTTATTAATTCGTTTTATAACGTGTTAAAAACTATTACAAACTTTCAATAACACTACAATTTAATATCAAAGTTTATCAAGAATACATTTTTCCCAATGAATTTGAAATATTTCAAGGTATTCCGTTTCTTTAATTTCTTCAGGTAGCTTATTGTATAGTTTTAAAGGGACATTCAAGGCTAAAATTTGATAAGTTGGTGTTTGAAAATGGTTAATATGTCACTTTCTCGCAAATGCCTGCCCGGTATTGTGCAAAAAAATGCGTCCGACTAATTATCCCTTATTGAAATCGACTAATTCGAGGTTTCGCTGTCCCGTTTTCCGTACCCCAAAACTTAAGGGTTTTTTTAAGAAAGATAATAATTGTAACTTCTGTTTCGGTAGCTTTCCCATTTTTTCAAAATACTAAGCATATATTTTTATTATACGTTCAAAGCTGCAAATATAACTGGTTGGTTTTTAGAGTTTTCAGATAGTCCTAGGTCACGAAAAAATATTTTTTTTAAAGAAGCAACACAATAGAATTACGTACGTAGGAAAAATCTGCTCTTGTGCCAAAATCTGGGGAAAAATTAGGGAATATATTTGTATGAAGAAAATTCATACCGAGTTTCCTCTTAATCCTCATTAATTATCATAGTTTTGAATGTATGACATTGTTGGTTAAATTTGGTTAATTCACTAATAAAAATTGCCACATTCCATTTTATGTGTAACTTATCTCTGAGAAAACTGATTTTGTATGCATTTTTTCGTCATCTGAGTATATCTTTTATTTCTTTTGAGTATTCTTCATTGCCATATTGTGTAAAATTTAAATGTTTTTTTTCCTTTATAACATAAAAAAGAAAAGAAGGACAGTAATCCATATCACTACTTTTTTTATTCTTAAAAGCGTTTTTTTTTATAAATTTATTTTGCTTGTGTAAGAAAAGGTTTTAGGCGTATATATTGTTGTTGTATATTTAGTTATAAAGGTGCTAAACTTGCTTTGTTTCTTTGTTGTTCTCAAAATGTGTTATTTTCTAAATGCTAATATTATTTATGTTCCGAATTGAGTTGTTGTAACTCCTAGGAATGTAATTCAACCTATTATACTTGTAAAATACTTCGTGTTATTTGATTTATAAATTAAAAAAAATAAAAATTGCCTTATTTTTATTCTATAGATAAGAACACTACACATTTGTATTATATTTGTAAATCTTCCAGTGTATTTTTTTATTCTTATGGTCTTTATTCAAGATTATTCAAATGTTATTCAACATTATTTTATGTTTAAAAACATAAAGTAATAAACATTTTATATAAATTTTATATTTGAATCACTAACTTTCTGGTTATTCATTACAATAAAATAAATAAAACAACTTTGTTTTTTAACCACTATTTTTTTAACGAAGTTTCAAAGCAAACAAGCTTATTCGTCAATTTTAACTTAACTTAAACCTTGACAAAAAAGCTTATTTGCTTTGTAACCAGTCGGTAGAATTTTTTTTTGATTAAAAACAAAGTTGTTTTATAAATTATATTTTAATATCAACGGATAGTTTGTTATCGGGTGCTCAGACATTAAGGTTAGTTAAAATGTAATATTTATCAACATATTACAACCGAGATGAAGAACATTTAAGAGAACATTAACAGGGCTTATGACCTGTCAATGGCTGGTTTAAGTGGCCACTTTACACACTGTGTAACATTCACCATTCTGCCCATATTTGAACATCTAGATTTCTTCAATTCTTTCATAAGTTGATGTTTGTGAAGTTAAAGAGCTTAAACCTTTATTAAAAATTTTTTAATTTGTTTACGGACTTATTCAGTTTTAATAAAGTATTCAAAAAAAAATTAACATCATATGTATTTTTAAAATTTAAAGCATTAACTTTGAGGTTAAACAGTTTTTTAAGGTTCTTAAATATGTGTTTTTAACCACTTACTGACCTTTCTACGTCTGCCGGTTTCGAGACGCTCCCGTCTCTTCGTCAGGACACCAATAAAACCATTGTACAACGTTCCAATGTAATGGTCACCCTATACCTATTAAACTCACCCCCTTCCTTCTCCCTCTCCCTCTTTTTTCAACTACTTCTCTCACAATATAAAATATTTTTTTAACTTAATCAGTGCATGTGAGGGTTGCTTATTAAAATGCACGGCATGTTTGTTTTTTATTTTTGTGCAACAACTGTGGCGGAGGCGCATATTGAGTTTTGCATGTTGGTTTACTTGGTGGGCTGACAAAGAGACGGACACGTCTCGAAACCGGTAGACATAGAAAAGTCGGAAAATGGTTATATTAAAATATTTAATAATGAACATATATTTATAAACTTTTTGATGGTCGAAATTTTTGGATATTTGGAATTAAAATAATTAAAGCGCTTTGACACAAAACAGGAGAGCAATTTGATTTCACCCATCCATATGAGCAATACGCCAGATGGTTCTCCAACACATCACTCCACAACACGAGAACAACGTAATCCTGCTTTTATTATGTATTTCAATATGATTAATGAATACTGTTCTACAACACTAAAAGTAAAAAAGGCAACATATAATAACTCTTATTTCCAGAAATTCCCAGAAAATCATTTAATACATACAACATACAAAAAATATAATCACTAGATCCTCAACACAAAGACAACTTTAACAAATACAAACTAATACCACTTTTAAACAAAGGGATTCTGAGTAATATTCAATTAAAATTTATTTATCTACTAAAACAATTAGTAACGAGAAAATGTTTAAAAGGGCTATAAAAAAATGAACAGTAGAGCTAGGTAGACGTAAAATGGATTGTCTCATAAGCTCGAATCAATATTGATTAAACTGCGTCACAAATGTTTAGCTCATGTTTCGGTTTTGTTCATTCATTAAGCGTTTTTAAATTTAAATAAAATAGATGTACTTAAATTAATTATAAACATAAATACGTACTGTTAAAAAATGTCTAAACATTTTGTTTATTATCTCTGTTTATTGAGTTTTCTTTGTTTATTCACAAATGTAAAAATATTAACAAAAAAAATAATTTTTAAGTGTCCTCGGCATTGACAAGCTCCAGTGAGGTCACATTATTTTTATTACTAATCACAGTTTATAATGGAACAAAATATTGATTTATTTATTTATTTATTCATTTATTTATTTATTTATTTATTTATTTATTTATTTATTTTTATACGGCATTTCTGCCATTTACATATATGTGGTACAAAGAGTGCTAAAAAATAAAAATATTTTTAAAAAATCGAGTATGAAATATTAACATACTTGTACTGTACACATTATTAATTACTTGAAATACTTATATATTTCAAAGAAATTATACAATAACAAAATACATAAATCAATCAAATTATAACTATTCCAACCCAATTTTCTGAAGATGATTTGCTCTTTTTGATAAAAATATGTTGGTCACTTTATTTTTTAAGCTACGCAGAGATAAACTAAATATATCAAAATGTGATGCATATTCATTCCCGGTATTCTGTAATCTAACAATAGGTGAGTTATATTGAGCTACCGTTCGAGATATTTGACAATAAAATATTGTAGATGTTCCGCTTAATCTAGGTGGTACATAGAATGAAATCAATTTCAGTAAATCAAGGGGTATCAAACATTGGTTTTATTATTTTATATAAGGTCGTAAGATCGGTCGATGTTCTTTGAATGATAAATAAATAAATAGGTGATTTTCAAAGTCGGGGACACCTAAAAGGGTGAAAGAAAATAAATTGTTATGTTTGCACGACTTCCTCAACTCAAAATGTTTATAAACCTAACGTTATTTTTTCGTTAGTTTCCAAGTCCTAGAATTATTTTTCAAACATTTTCGTGGCTTTTTCCAAGGATACTTAACCTTAATTTAATAATATTAGGCTTGAAAGGAACCGCTATAACAGCGTATGAAAACGGTTTTCAGTTTACAGGTCTATAAATTGATTAATACGGAAAGAATTTTCCAACACTGTATAAAATCCCAGAAATAAGGGATATAAAATCAAAACGCAAGTAAAAATTTATCTAGTTACGTAGGTATAAAAAAATATTTTAGTAAGTGAAATAAACTTAAATATCAAACTGAAAAACATAAAAAACCTTTTTTTTTTAAAAAATATGTATTGTATTAGATCTTTCGATTATTCATCGGATTTATTATTATTTTATTTTATTTATTATAGTTCACAAGCAATGAGCAATACATACGACATTGGTTTAATAACACAATTTGTTTTAAACAGAATTTTAAGTTTGTCTAAATTTTTGTAGACAAGGACTAGATTAATCTCCCTGGGGAGCTATTAATATTTACAAATTACAACAGAAATAAGGAACTTCTTTAATCTAATTACGGTTGTTAAATGCATTTTTCCACAATATGTTCAATTTAATCCTATTTACATATTACAACAGAGATAAAGAACATTTTAGAGAAAGTGATATAGAAGTCTAGGCATCTACAGGGCTTATGACCTGTCATTGGCTGGTTTAAGGGGCCACTTTACACACTGTGTTCTATTCACCATTTTGCCCATATTTGAACATCTTTATTGATGCAATTCTTTTATCTGTTGATGTTTTTGAAGTTAAAGAGCTGAAACCTTAATTTATGCGGGTGAGATTCATCTGATTTTATTTTTCAATTTTTATACTTCTTCATGGACCAGGTGGATTTATCAACAATATTTGAAGTTTGTTCAAATTTTTGTAGACAATGAGTAAATTCACCTCTCTGGGAAGCTGTGAATATTCACACATTACAACAGAGATGAAGAACATGTTATAGAAGGTAATATATTTAATTGAAAAATAAACATTATACGCGTTGCCTAGTAAACTTCATAAACACCAACATATGAAAGAATGGAACGAATAAATATGTTTAGATATAGGCAGAATGGTGAATTTTACAGTGTAAAGTGGCCAATTATACCAGCCAATGAGAGGTCGTTATTTTTAATTTTTTAAATTTAATAGTATAATTATACATTTTTACAATTTAAAAAAAATTTCACTTGTTATATTTTTTCTAAAACTAAAATCCCACTAAGTCACTTCTGTAGCTTGTTGGTGAAGATTATATTTTTACTCACCAAATAATATTACTTACATTTATAAAAATAATGAATAACAGATAAAAAATATGGCCGAAAAGATCAGAATAAACATGTTTATACAAATAATAAATATAAATTTATTTTTAAATACAAGAAAATATATGAAAAATTAAAATATTTACACCTAAGCTACTATTCAAATATAAACTTTTGATCGAGTAGCCACTCTTTTATTTTGCTATTGTTACAATGTGAGTAAAATTTAAGTTCTTTTGGTAATAAATTAAAAATTCTAGGTTCTAAATATTTGAGAGTTCTATTTCCATACTTATTACACACTTTTGGTACTACCAAGCCATCATTAGACGTGAAGCGTGTATTATGGTTATGTTTGAGAGGAAATTTAAATGTATTTTAATAATTATGGATAATTTATATAGCGCCATTTTTGTGAAAATCACCTGTATTAGCCCTGTTAATGCCTAGACTTATATATTCCATTCCCAAAATGTTTCTTTCTCTCTGTTGCAACAACTGGAGAGGAAATCCAGCCTATCTACAAACATTTGGAAATATTTTAAACATTTTAGACTATTTATATACTCAATTTAACGTATTTTATTTAACGTACAAAAAATAAAAACAATAACCATACATTTACTGAAGTGTGGCAAATGTTTTAAAATTGGTTTGGCTAAATGACACAATACATTTTACCTCTACGAGTATCATCTACTTACACTTAAATTTTTTTTAGCCTTTTTAAACATTTTTCGTTTTTGATTTTTTGGACGGACGGTAGAAATAGGTTTTAGATATTGGTTGCGTATTACAAGTCCCTTTGACCGAAAGTGGTGTAAGTTGTCTTTGTATCGAGGGTCTTGGGATAACATTATTGGTAAGGGGTGTGTTGTTGGGATTATGTGTATCGTTTGATGGTTGCATAGTTACATGTGTCGAGTGGTAGTTTTGAATGCGTATAATTATTATGTGAGATTTGATGATCCCCATCTACTGGCGACATAATCTAGAATGTTTTAAAGTACTACTAGAATATTCTCTTGAGAGTTTGTTCAACGTTCACGTGATTCTATAATGACAAGGCGTATGTTAATACAAAGCCTTACACGATTATCTTTACGCATGAAATTTTCCTCTCTCAAAACTTTCAAATTCCAACTAAAACCATGTCGTTACGAAGAACATGAATGTCTAATGCTCCCGAGAATTTGATGCGAAGATTAACATTCAAATATATGCAATTGAGATATTTAAATTTATAATTCCTCTAATCGTTATTTAACTTTATTTGATTTGATGTTAAATCGATGAATTCACAGTAAAAATGATAGAAACTGTTGCTTATTTTTATTTATATCACTACAGAGATGGGTAGAATTTTTGTTTCAAGATTATGGATATTCGAGCGTTTACAGGGCTTATGACCTGTCATAGGTTGGGTTCAAGTGGCCACTTTTATGTAGATTATTAGCGAATATCCATATCGGTGACATTTTTGGTTTTTGTATATATGTCATGAAACAAGGAAAGCTTTCGCTAGCGCGTTTGGAGCGCCATCTATGTATTTGATATTGAGGTGAATTGCTTATTGTTTAACAATAAAGAAGACACCAATAATATTTATTTTATTGTTTATTTTTTCGTTTTATTTTTTATTTTATTAATATTATCATTATTTTATTTTTTTTATTTACACTCTTTATCAAAATACAATTCCATGTCAACTTTGCTTATCTAACAAGGGTACATACCCCGTTCCAAGCTATGCAATTACATTTTAATATATTATAATATTTGACAAATTAATATAGAGCACAGACAAACAAGATATAAACTTATTCGTATACTCATTTTGATACATATACATACAGACATACACATTTATACACACATATATATATATATACACATTTATACACATAAAAATACACACACACGTACATACATCCATGCGCATACACATACATACATTCATAAAAACATAGACAATTTATGTATGCGAAACTTCATAGTTGTCATATTTAAATATATATTTTTTTAAATGGTTCCTTATTTTTTATATTTTATTTTTGACATCCAGTAAGAATCTCCAATCCGTGGCATACGTCAACTTTTCTGACTCCCTACGACCAATGTCATGAAAGAACGAGGTCAACACCTTCCGTAACTTCACAACACTCCCGTCGTTCCACGATTCTGGCAAAAGGTTATGGACCTTTTTGCCTACGTAATAGTGTTGCCTCGATGCCAGAACAGTGTTGACCCCCTCACTTAGTATTAGATCCCTATTAGAGTATCTTGTATTATGGTTGTGATCGACGCTTGGGTAAATGTCTCTATTTATGTGTGTAACCACTACCGTTCTCAATATATACTGTTGAATAATATTTAATAATGAATTTCATTAAAGGTACATGTTTTTTTTAAAATTCTATACAGATCTACTTTTATACATATTGTAAATGTTATCACTGTAACTCTCCAAAAAAAAGTCAAACTCTTGTGCTTGGAGAGTGACTTACACTGTTGCAGTTATTTATATATAAAAGTTAATATAATTTTAAATTTACGAAAAAAAAAACATAAAAAAATTATACATTCATACTTACTAAAATTTAATTTTGTTTTAATGTGTTCAAAAAATTTCTTTAGATTTACTTAAATGTTTTTTTGTAATTTATTTATTTATTTATTATATATATACGGCCTAAGCCAATTACAACAGTTACATGAAAAAACATAAATGCAAGAAACTGAACAAAAAGAACATAAAACTATTTAACACAGACAAACAAAGTCAAAACAATAATAGTATACAATATATTAAAAAAAACGAAAGACCAAAAACTTAGAGCTAAACCATGCCAATCCAACTTCATCCCACACTGTTTAGTCGCGAAGAGATCTACGAAAAGCCGGAAGATCTATCCCAAAAAATTCCAAGTCGTGTGATGAATTGACTAATTTACACATTCTGGACATTGGGGCATAAAAACTAAAGTTGCTCTTAGAAGATTATATAAATAGCAGATTTTGACTTCTGGTGACACGGTTGGGAACATGAAAAGAAATTGATTGCAACAGAGATGGGACATCACTTAAAGCATAAAGTATTTTGAAAATGCATATAAGGTCCATCTCAGTTCTACGTCTCTCCAATGAAGACAGATTAAGAGATTGCTCTATTTCAAAATATGAATAATTACCCCTTTGTAATCCGAGCAACCATGCCACTTTTCTTAAAAAACGGTGTTGGACAGACTCGATATGGTCAATATGAGTCCTGTGGAATGGAAACCAAATAGGAGAAGCGTATTCTAGATGGGATCGAACAAGTGAGCAATAAAGAGTTTTGATGGTATTAATATTTTTGAAGTCCAATAAAATAAAAGAGAAATACCAGAGTTCTTATTATTTACTCAAATATTTAAATTTTCAGACTATTTCCTAAAAGTCGTAAATAAATTGTGCTAGAAAAATGGAAATCACGTTCATATATTTTTTTGAATAGTTAATAGTTCATTGGGGAGATTATTATAATTTTTTTCACCTTTGAAGACAAAGCTATTTTGACCATGAATTGTGTGAAATTTAAGAATTTTAGTATTATGTTGGTATCTGAGTGACTTATTCATCTCAATTTTTTTTATATTATCTTTTTTATAAATTTGTTTAATGGAATTTATTTTATAAAGAGTGTCTACTGTATGAACCTTAAATATTTTAAATAGACTTTCAGTATTGAATGTTGAGGGTTTCTTTAGAATTACTTTAATAATCAATCTTTGTACTATTTTAAGATAGTTTAATATATTGGCATCGTAACCCCCCTACCCTACATTACCATATTGTAACAAAGATTGTACAATTGAGTAATGAGCTTATTGATTTTTAAAATATTCCTAAATTTAATATATATGTGAATACATTGCATAAATAATTAAACATATTAAATTGCAGGGAATCTATATAAAACTAGTGAACTAGATAATGATTATGAAGCTACTTTGGTTAAGTTAATCTTAGTCTAATATGGCTTAGCTTGTTCTAATATAGAGATTTTTTTATGTTTTAAAGTATAAATTATTCTGTACTAATATAACAATAACAAAAAAACTAAAATTACTTCATTTTTTTATTTGTTTATTTATTTTACAGAAACAAAAAGTAAACAATGATATAATAGCATTAAAAAAATACGGTTTAAGACAGACCAGCGTATTTTCTAAATAAAAATCATTTATATTTAATTGTGGTACAACAAAAAAGAGTGCTTGCGTGTATTGGTATGAGAGTGAGGGTAGAGGTATGTTTGTGTGTATTTGTGTGAAAGTTAATGTTTAGGTGCGTGTAAGCGTGAGCATCATTAAATAGCAATTGGCAGCGTATAGCAGCCAGAAAAAATGAGTCTTAATTTGATTTTGAGTAAATCAAAGGGCATGTTAAATATAGAGATAGATGAAATAAAAACGTTATAGTTTGAGCAAAAACAATAGAATAAGGAGTTTTGTGTATTGTTAGTGCTACAGATGGGCAGATGGAAAAAATACTTATTTCTTGTCACACGAAAGTAGAGATTAAGGTTTATTTGAAATAAAATATTTCTTTAAAATTAAAATACAGTTCACTCCACTAAATAATATTGAGGAAGCCCTAGAGCTTCGCCCCTCACAAATTCTTGCCCCGCATCTGCAAAGGAATTTATCTTTCCACCAGATAGAATATAAAAGTCTTATACTGAGCCAGTGTAATTGCGTACGATATTCGATTATGTGGTCAAATTTGCGAAGATAAAAGATAAACATTCTGCAATCGTTCAAACTTATCAAGCAATTCAGAATGAGTAACTGGATAACATATTCTTCTTCTCCTTTTCCGCACCCACTCCAAAGTGCAGCATGTGGACATCACCAGTTGCCTCCAGGAGACTCTATCGCCAGCCAACACTCTCGCTTCTTCCCATGTATTGACATTGACTGGATTGCCAGCGTCCCTTAATTCCGCCGAATAAAGTCTAAAGATCGTCATTGACGGCTTTCCAGGACAACATGATCCCGCAGGTTTAAAGAAGAGGCAATTTGAGTTTAAGTTCTCCTGAGGCATGCGCAGCACATGTCTCAGCCAGGTCCATCTCCGCATCTTCAAGACACTCGTTATAGGAGGCTGCTGCGTCTGTTCTCGGACTTCAATGTTAGTTATAAAATCGAACCACCTTATACCTAATATTTTTCTCAAGCACTTACTCTCAAAACTCAGAAGTTTGGTGTTTAACAAACATCTGCATAATCAAGGAATGGACAATGTTAGCTTGCCAATAGAAGAAGGTGTACAATTAAAGCGCTAGCAATATTTTTTTAAAGATGGGGATCATAGTCTAACAAGTTTACGCTTCGGGTGCCAGTCCAAAACTACGAAATTGACGTGTATAACTATTTTTAATTTCAATATATCATATCTACCCTGCAGGAATAGAACCTAGAACCTAGCATGGCAGGCAAATGCGCCAATCATTTTACCTGAGAGTAGTCATTGAGTTGAAAGCAATTATTCAGGCTTCTTAATTGATTTTTCAAATGATGATCGTGCTATTTAATGTTCAAAAGAAAACAATATTCTTGAAAAAATAAAGCAAACAACAAGGTCAATGCAATTAAAAAGATCATCTACAAAATACAAATTTATTTAAAGGTCTTTCTTTGACTTTAGAGAAGGCGCCATATTTTCATTTTTACTAGAGCAGTTTGCGAAATATTTCCAAGTAAATTTGTCACGGTGAACAAATTACAAATTGAAATATTCGAGATCAAACAAAATTAATTAAATGTTCTTTTTTCGTTTTCCCTTGGATCTAAAACGTTTTTTAAATTAAAAATTGTTGGTATTAATAATGGTTTGTTACTCTAATTAAAAAAAATAAAAACAACATTTTTCTCCGCGTTTCGTTGCCTGCTAAGACGAAATTTGTTAATTATACAAAAAGTTGTCAAATCAGAATCACGGGAAGGGACACCATAATTAAGAGGATAAATAAAATAAAAAGATTAATCAAATTTAACCAACAATGTCATACATGTGAAATTAGGGATAAAAAAAGAAAATATTGTCAATGAGGAGAAAAACACTATCTAAACTACAAAAGATTTAAGCTGTACAATGAGTAACCCTAAAAAATAAAAATAAATGTAAAGCATTGAAATATTTAATAAGCGGCTTCCGTGGTAAAGACACTTGACTCACAGACGGAAGTTTCTGGGTTTGATTCCCAGTGAGAACGCAAAAATAATATATGAATTTTCTCAAGCCTGTAATGTCCTTATTTAAATTATTCGTACCTATTTTCGAAACCAATTTTATTTATATTTTAAAACGCAAAATAAAAAAACAAAAATATAACATAAAAAAAACGTTTGTGAAGTAGGTGATTAAATACTGGTTTGGGCAAATAAGACAATGAATTTTACTTTCAATATTTTTTTGCATTCTGTAATATGAATTAAACAAATAATAAGCGTTTAAGATTTTTTTTACTTCAGTTTTCATTTATAAAAACTATTGAGTTAGAAAGGCAGTAAGTGGTAGTTTACATATATAATTATATATTTATGATTAGATACATAATATATACTCTCATACAAAAGTACACCAGTTTTATTGCCGTATCTTGTATAACCCTACACACATGTATCCTATAATAAATTTCTTCTAATAAAACAGAATACGAGGGCAAAAAAGAGGAATGAAAATAAGTTTTTATTTAAGGGTAGTTTTGTTATGATAGAAGGCTTTACCAAAGTAAATTATTTAGAAATAACTTCTACAAGATGTTTTTCGTATTATTTTGTTGACGGCCAAATTCAACTTAGAAGTACTGTCAAATTTTTATTTTTGTTTTTTACTTTATTTTGAATCTTGAAGTTGTGAACACAAACATATTCTTATGTGGATTCTAATAATAAAAATGTACTTATTTTAATTTAGAAGTTGTTGTTTTCTAAAGATTACACAACCATCACTCTGTCAGATTTAAAATTTACACTAAAAATGTATTATGTAACTTAGTAGACATTATAATAATAAATATGTACATCTCCCCTCCCCTCCTTATCCTCTCTTCAAGCTTTCTTGTCCTTATCCCGCCCAATTCACAGCAACTTAATGATCTTAAAATAAATATTTAAAAATCTTTGATTATTGAAAACATGAAAATAACATTTTTATATGTATAAATTGTATGTATTTATTTGATATGTAATATATTTTATTTACTAACTTTGTATATTATGTGGAAATCTGTTATTAGTTCTGAGTTTACACACTATATCTGTTTGTTTACTAAAAATATGTACGTAGAACTGTTGATTTCCCAAATAAAATAAAATAAATACAGTCAGTATTACGAAATGGAAAAAAATATTTATGAAGAAAAAAACATCAAAATTTAAAATAATGGTCAAGACATATGTGATAAACAACTTATAAATTAAATATATTTGCAATGTTATTATTAGAACACACATAACAATATGTATGATATGTGTGCCCTACTTTAAGATTTAAATAAAAAATAAAATAAAAACAACATTAAATGCTCTACATAATAAAAATTAACGTTTATTAACAACAAAAAAAATTATCACTACTTGTTTTAGGTAACTGATTATGTTAAGTCTGCCTAACTAGGTACAACCCATTTTAGGGAAGACAAAAGGAAAAAATTTGATTGATATCCATTAAAAACGAAAGTTGTTCGTACACATTAAAAAAAAAAAAATTTTGTACAAAAAAAAAATAATATCCTTCCAATTTTTTTGTATGTGCACTCTCGGCAAATGCAACCCGGGTGAGCGATGAAAAAAACCTTGATGCTCATAACTTTTTTCTGCTTCATAAGTTGACGATATTACTATAAATATGCTCATGACAAAGATCTTCATTTCGCTGAAAACCGCACGTAAATTGGTCCAGTCCTTCGAGAACACACATACGAACATTGCCTTTTATATACATAATAGATACAGTCATACAATTTAAAATTTACTTTTTATTATTAAAGAATATGTTTAACTAATTTTTTCGATTTTTATACATAAACAGGGTTATCATTTTTTTTACAAATTTATGTCATTGCATCCGGCTCATGGTTTTGCCATACAGCTTGCCCACCGCAAACCATACACTGCATGTGAGGACATAAGCCTCGTTGGCGGTGCCAGATACACGGAAAAATTGCTCGTTGCTGAACGAGAAAAGCTGTTCTTAAGAGCTCTCTGTAATCTGGTTGCCTAAGCATCTTTGTGCTGAAAGAAGGAAATACAGAAGAACGTAATATGCACTTCATTGTATTGAGAAAAGAGGGAAGTGAATTCTTCACTGACTGAGATTAAATTGATTGGACATGATTAATTCGCCGAAATTATTACAAAACTGATAACAAGACTGTTGGCTTGAAATTGGTTTTGCAATAAAAGTAGATTTTTAATTTATGAGAAACACTTGTTCAAAAAATTACAACAGGGTTGAAGAAAGTTTTAGATAAAGGGAATATGGAAGTCTAGGCATTTACGGAGTTTATGATCTGCCATTGGCTGGTTTATGTAGCCGCTTTACGCACTGTGTAACATTCATCATTTTGCCTATGTTTGAACATCTATATTTCTTCAATTCTTCCATCTGTGGATTTAACACATAAACTAGCCATTGACAGCTCATAGGCTCTGTAAATACCTTGACTTCCATATTCCCTTCTCTAAAATGTTCTCTATACCTGTTGTAACTTGTTAAACCTTATGACTTCCCAGGGGATGAAATCCAGTCATTTGTCTACAAACATTTGGACAAACTCAAAATATTGTTAAAAACGTTTGTATTTAAAATCCATCTTTTATATTTACGTGGTTCCTACGCAAATTAAATAACAAAAATTTAAATAAATAAAATATCACTTTACAATTAAAAAAGAAATAACATTAAAAACGTAATAAAATAATGGAATATAAATCATATCTAAAAAGTAAAAAACGTAAATCAGTATAAAAACAGTAATTTCATTAAAATTAATAGATTATGTCGAGTTTTTACGGACAAAATGTATTAAGTCATTAAAACAAGTTTCAAAATAATCGCACTTAAAGATTTTTTATTCTTTTAGCTCATTTTTTCTCTCATAATTATCTATTGTTTTTTTTAAGCTTTAAAAAAATTATCTTTACCCTAGGCATTGCACAAAATTTGAAATCAAAATCTTGCACCTATCTTTAAAAATATTTGAAATGCATAAAGACTCTTGAATTAATGCATTCTCAGTAAAGCCTTGACAAAGTATAAAAATATTAATGTTATAATAATTAACATATGGTATATAAAGTATAAATTAAAAGAAACAAAAATGCAACATAATAACGGTTTAAGCGATATGAAAAATTGAATGAAACGTCATAATATATAAAGCGGAAATAAGGATGAGTAAAAGGAAAGAAGGAAAACATAAATAGATACAATACATTCTTTAATTCAATGAATTAATGAATTAACGCCTGCGTATGGTATGAACACGCTTATAGACAGTGGAAAAAAGTTTTATGGCAGGATTACGAATGATAAAATCAGGGATAGTGTACATCTGAGTCAGGTATAATTGATAAGATTAAGCAACGGTCTCGGAAATGGTTTGGTCATAAAGAATGAATGGATGACGAAAGCGTGGTAAAACCGGCATAAATTGGAATGAGAGTAAAATCAAATCAAATAGAAAAAAACCAGCTGAATGTTCGTGCGTTTGTTTGCCCATGTTTTTCCTGTTTCAAAAAAATATTCACGCCCTGTTTGATGTGGGTGTGGGAGAATGAAAACGAATGAAAATATGGCATTTTTCTTTTCAGACCTGAAAGCACCAGTGAAGCAATAAAATCAACGTCTCATACATTAAATAGCGTGTCAACATAGACAAAAGAGTATGGTTTACTTATAAACCCATCTAAAACACAAATTATGTTTGCGGGTAGTCAAAGATTGCTTAGGAAGTTAGACGTATCTTCTTTTATTCCTCTTAATGTCAATGGTACCAATATCCAATACAGAAAGTCTATAAAAAATCTAGGAGTACTAATGAATGAACATCTATGCTGGCGAGCTTATACTTATATTAAGCTGCAAAATATTTTTCCGTGTACCTACGCTCACTTAGAAGGTTGCAAAATTTCTTATTCATTTATACAAAACACTCACTCATACAAGCATGACTACCACCGATTCTAGATAACGCAGAAGTTTCCATGACTAATTTAAGCTGTGAGTAACTCGATAAATCTGAACAATTTTAGAACATATGCAAAAGGTGTATTTTTTATCTAAATATGATCACATTTCTGATTATCGTAGTCGACTGAAATGGCTCAAAATTAGACAGCGAAGAGACTATCACTCCCTTCCACCTTTGTTAACTATACTTCATAGTCCTAATGCACCTTTATACCTTCGTAAATAATTTCAACGCGTATTATTTTATAGTAAACCTCTTCGTTTGAATTCTTAAAGCCCTCTTAATACCCACTCATAATTTCGCTTTCTATTCTAATTCATGGTGTCTATGCGGCTCGACATTGTAATCATCTCCCATCCACTATCAAAGATGATACTACAGTATCTTGGTTTAAATCACGTCTGGAGAAATCTCTCCTTTCTCTTCCTACTCTTTTTTTTATATTTATTCATTTTCCGCTTTGTAATAAACAAACACAGTTATTTCTGTTTTCGTGTATTTTTACTTTTTTTTCATATTTTTCATTGAATATGTTTTACAATTTGAATTATAAAAATAAACTTTTTATTTTATTGGTTGGTTGAAAGAAATTGCAATTGAGGAATAAGCCCGCCAATGTAAAATTAACATTATTAACATTTTTTTTAAACTATGTAGTCGGTTAATTTTTGTGTTTTCCTTAAACAAATATTTTGTCGACAAATTTAGAAAACTTAAACTTACTTGTTTCTACCGCAATATGCTTTGAACTCATCTGCATGAACTGACTTTTAAGTTACAAGACCAAATGCATGTCTTCCGAATAACACGTTATATTGTGCATGAAACGAGATATTTCAAAAATCATTTCGTTTAATAATTTCTCCCCAAAAGGAAACGCGTATAAAATCACCAATTCAAGAAATCTGAAAAGAACCATTTCAAAAAGTCACATTTGATATGAAAGATGAAAGAAAATGATGATGTCAATTCATATCATATTTTTCAGTTAGATTTAATCAAATGATATTAAAGAATGTTTCTTTTCGTCTCGCAACCAAAAGAAAGTAAGAGGTAATCAAAACCTTAAAAAAATGTTTGTGTTTTTTAGAAGCGGCTGGGTAGGATAAGAGTAAGGGTTAGTGGAGGGACTGCTTATTAGATAAATTAAGGATTTACTACAATTTGAGATTACAATTTTTTTTTGTTTGTAAATGATTTTTTGGAAAAAAATTATAAGAATATTTTTTAAAGCTTATCACGAGGAATGTTCCTCTAAAGTTTTGCGGTCTGGCCCTGAAAAACCGTGTATAACAACACATTATTGTCCCACTTTTCCGGTCCCCACACTTCATCGTATAGTAACATAGCTTTTTCTTGTTTATTTTTAGACAACGTGTTCGGATTCGTACCATCAGGAATGAAAAGGTTAATACGATTCCTGAAAAAGTTGCGTTCATTTGGTATTCAGGCTTTCCCGTCCAACGGGGCGTAGCTGTGGGGTTGAAAATAAGACAAAACTTTCCTATGGCGCCACTAATGTTTCTCTTGGGATTAATTTGCAGCACCTCCCTATCCGAACCGTTTGTAGTCTGAGTATATAGGGTTCATTACCATACGATTGAACGGTTCTCAATCTGCGCGAGGTACACGTCTTGCGAGCCCGCTAAAAGGTCTTATCGATGCTACACGAAGCGTGAGATACGCCCCAGACAAGAAGCTTACCACAAAGTGACAAGCGTAGTATCTTTTATTACCGCGTTAAGGCAGTTTTTAATTCGGTCGTTTCGTGTGGAAGTACGATGTGATCAATTGAAGATTTCGTTTCGCCGAAGGCCGAAAACGATTGAGTTTTTAGAGAAACTACATTTCAAGACGAATACTCTCTTTCATTTCACATTTATTTATGAGTTTTTCCAGTGACTAAGTCTCATCGTGAGCAACATTGTTTGACAAATTCTTATGTTTTTTGCTACTAAACCATGTGTTTTTAATTCATAATTTTATATAATTATTGGAATAAATGAGTTTAAATCAATATGTTATATTTTTATGTATTTCAAATTTTAAAATGCTTCTTTATAGACTAACTGGGAGATTCCTGTGTTTAAGAAGAACTTTCTTTTATACGTGTGTTTTTTTTCGTTAAATAATGCTTAAAAAAATCAAACAATTATAATAGTAATAACGTATAAAAATAATATAAATTAGAAAACACAATTTTTAATTAGGAAATGAAACGTAAATGTTAATATGAAAACATGCCGATAAATATTATAATTGAATCATTAATATTAATAAGAAAATATACCATAATTAATTAAAAAATGAAACATTTTTATCAATTAGAAAATATATCACAACGGAGAAAAAAAAATATTAAAGGAAAAAATAAAAGTCTAGGCATCCACATGTCATTTGCTGGTTTGAGTGACCACTTTTAATACTGTGTAACATTCTCCATCCTGCCTATGTTTGAACATCAATATTTCTTCAATTCTTCCATCTGTTGATTTTCATGAAGTTTAAGAGCTAAAACCTTTATTTATGCGGATGAGATTCTGACTGAATTAGACCAACATATTATGCAATGCTTGAAAATATTTTTCAATTTTTATACTTCTTGGACCAGCTGGTTTAATCCATTTCTTGTCTTCAAAAAATTGTTCAGACTTAAAATATCATCATCGTCATTCCTTTTTTGCACCTAACGGTGCAAAGGGCACTGGGTTGGTACACCAGCATTGCAGCATATCTCGATCAGTTTTGTTACATAAGGGTTTGAGATATTCTTGTGTGAAAACACCCGTTTAAATAAATATTTCATATCAACCATGTTGGGAATCAAACCCGAGACCTCTTGCATGGTAGGCAAACGCGCTGACTATTACACCACGAGACCGACACTTAAAATATTGTTGAGTTTAAATTAGTTTTACATCACAATCAAATACTGACTTCTAGATAAAAATTTCTGTAACTTTTTCATTCAAAACACAAAAAATCAGACATCTTTTTCACTTGATAAATGCATTTCTTTTTCAATAATACTAAACAGTTGAATTTTCATAGGGTCATAATATATGTACACGCCAAGCAAGATGCGTTAAATTATTATTTAAATTCATAGACTTTTTTAACTAAAGGACCTGCAGTCCATTTAATATTACATTCGTTGGAAAATGCCATAATAAGGCAAAACAATTGTCCTATTATTCATTTAAAAATAAAAATTACTCAAATCAGAGTCTCATTATAATTTCAGTCCTTTCAAATGGAGTTCTTCAAAATAAAAGCCAATTCAAAAAATAAATGAGTTTAATTTAACCCAATTTTTTTATTTATATTTCTAATTATTTTTTTACATTTTGTCAACTGTTAAAACGCTGTGCTAAAAAAATGCTTTCCACGTGGTGATGTTACATCGTGTTACATTAAGCAAAAGACGGAATATTCTAATGTTCAGATATTAAAAATAAAAACAAAGTTTTAACACTACTCGTACGTCTATATTTTATTTATTATTTTCATTTTTTTAGCATTTATCCACTAGCGCGCACTGCCGCTCACTAATAATAACCATATGATTGAATGAATTTCTTATTAAATTTTGTTTTTTCACACAAATACCGTCCACAAAACAGCGTCTCTGTTTTTTTGTTGTTTTTAGTTCTATTCTCGTGCTCTTTTTTATCCAACAAAACCGTTTTATAACAATATTGGCATCACTTTCACTCTTAGTAAGGAAAATTATTATTTGCATAGCAACGATAAATATTTTTTGGTATTTTAATCCAACATATGTAAAATCAACTTTCCAAATCCGGTGAGAAAATGTCAATTTGAGGATTTAAAAAATACGTCTAAATCGTTTAAATAAAAAAGAAATATATTAGTGTTTAGGGTTCATAGTCCATAATCGATGACATATACGTGCTAAAACGTTTCATTTGAAATAGTGTGGTGACCAAAGAAAGCAATGTCATCATTTTCAATAGAACTCAATACATTATAATGCAACTCTAACAGTATTGCACATAGAATCGGAGGCATCGTTTTGCAGTACATTCACATCGTCTCTACCATGAAAAAATGAACTATAAAGGAACGTCGCCTAGAAGGAGAGTACAGGGCGAAGCAACACCAGTCAGTCGACCCAACAAATTCAGTTCAGCTCGACGAAGTCACGTGTTCACGTGTCACAGTTCTAGAATGTAGTTCAAGTTCAGTCTCTTCAACCCATCATCGCCGTTAAGCTCGCGCTACACAACAAAATGCTGTATCTTATTCGCCATGAAATAAATACGTAAATAAAAAGCAACTTTATGTCTTCTCAATCAATTTTTAACTGGAGCCTACCCTATCCTACCCCTTGGAGCTTCTAAGCTCCAACCGACCCTCAACTACTAAAATCTAACAAGGGTATTAGGAGCAAAATTAGAAATCTCCATCAAAAACAGAAAATTAATTATTGATGCCAAAATAAACGTTACATAAAAACCTACCTACTTAAATAATAGCGTAATTTAAAAAGGTATCTAAATCTTGCAAAAACAAATTTCAATTGTACTATTTGACACCGCAAATTTATCATTCTCCATTGCGTTAGTAAAGCATAAAAAGAAATCTCACAATTCTTTTGAAGTATTTTTTTAAAGTTTTTCGCAAATATTTCAGAAACTCCTACAATGGAGATTTTTAAGTTTGCTTTTAATAACCTCAAATATCAAATCCTGTATCCTATGAAGACTCATGTCACACCACAGCCACACATGGCTTGGTTGATGAAATTAATCATTTAATAGTTATAAAAACCCAGAGAATTGAGAAGCGCTGTGAAAAGAAAAAAATACTATATAAATAGCTTAACCTATGTAAATATTATATAAGTAATATGTAGCATATCTGTTCATGTGTTAGCTCTAACAAACTTCTTGGCGTGAAAATCCATATTTCTGAACTAAACCAGAAAGTACAGCAAATATTCAGACACCGGATAGTAAAAACATACATTTGCATATGTTAACAAAAACAAAGGTTTTTTCCCTGTGACTTACTTTCTTTGTCCGTCCGGGCGGACAAAAAAATTGAGTTTTTTTACTGCACAGACTGTGGCAATGCACAATGAAATTTTAATCCTGATACTTGTGTAACGGAAGGAAGCAGGGATTTGACAGAGGAAGAATGAAAGCAAACGCGAGTTTAACGACTAATTGAAATTGAACATGTCAAATATTTGGAACTAACAATAGACATACAATTGACGTGGACAACTCATATCAATTATTTAACTAGCAAAATAGCAACATTATCTCAAAGTAATAATGCGTAACCTAGAGAGAAGCCCTTATAACTTTGTTTCATAGAAGACAAGCGATGTTAGTTTGTTGGTTTGCAACCAATTGGTGGCCATTTTGTTTTATTTAACAACATAAACATAACGGTTTGATCGGATGCTATTGTAGCTGTGCTTGGCTTTGTTTGTAAATAACTTGAATATTTACGTTATAATAAATGAAAATCGACTATGGTGGATTGCAGTATGTTTGAATGCAGCAGTAGGAGCGTCAAATGTGTTTTTCATGTGTAATTGATTCCGAATATTTTCCCATGATTTATATTGATTTTTGGGATTTATTGTCTCGACTCGTGTATTATTTTGCTTAAAAACTTTCCTTATATCAACATATTTAGATCATTTACTATTTTTTCTCAATTGAGGAGATAAATTTGTAAATTAAAGTATGTTTACTGTTGATATTAACAGTTTATTATAGGCAATATGTCGGGGCCGCACTAGACATCCATATAAAGTTTGAGTTTTATCGAGTAGAGGTCGATTAAAATTTTATTCGAAAATAACAACGTTAACCTTAAAATCGAATATAAAACGAGGTGTCCAAATTTCAGGCCGCTACTACTCGCCATTTTGGAAATATGACGGACAAACAAACAAACTCTTATGTTGATTTATATGTCATGCATTGTATTAAAAAAAAAAATTAACATACCAAATACGAAAGATTTTCGTGTGTCAATATAAATCACTCCTTAGATGTTATTTCAAAGTTATGTCGTCAGTTTTTCTGACAACTGTCATTCTAATCATGCTGTATTTTAAAAACTGTAGTATTTGTGGTAACTTAAGTATCTGGGTTGTCATAAAAAACTAGTGTTTAAGTCAAACTTGTTTTAATAACTTAAAGACAATGAATTGAACATGAAAGTGGCCGAAGCGAAATCTTATTTTTTTGTTTTTAATAAGAAATACAAGTATTTTTAATCAAATAATAATAAACTAATTACAAAAATAGAAATTAACGCATTTGTTTATAAATTTCCTTAAATCAAAACTATCACTCAATGGGAAAAAGAGGAAAAAGGAAAGGAGGAGAGATTAAGGAAGAGAAAGGAGATGTTTCTTCAGACGTGATTTAAGCAGAGATAATGTAGTAACATCTTTAATGGTCGATGGGAGATGATTCTACAGTATGTACATGTTTGTCAATAAAAACTTAATTTGTTACAAATTTTTCCAAAATTCAAATATAAAAACCTAAATACCCCATTACCTATTAAACACTTAGTATTGCCCTTAACTTTTGGTTTTCCCCGCAATTATGATTAATGTACATGCTATAGTTCATAAGATTATTTTTGTTTATTACTAAGGTACCTTGAATTGTATAACTATATAAGAATATTAATCCATCTAATCTTCACTTTCGTTTAAAAATATCAAAACAAGGTGAAACAATTGTCACGAAATTAGTGTTTTTATAATAATTGTAAAAATAAAATAAAGTGTTCAGTAGACTCAAATCAGTGTTTGATTTTTTATATTATAAGTATATAAAAACAACCTCATTAACACAGTTCATCATCATCGACACGATATCGGTATCCGTGCTATAGCAATAGTGAAGTTCTCCTTATAAGAAACAATCGGAAGAACTTTAAAAGTGAGTAACAATTTCCATACAGTCCACTAAATTCTAATTCCTTCTCTTATCAGTGTATAGTGTTGGTGTGTTTCCGTGTACCTGGTCGACATACCCGCCACAGATCTCGTTTTTGTTCTGCAAGTTCTAGGACCAACTATCACATGCACTCGCCTATCTCTAGGCTCCATAGATATGGCAATCAGTATGAGGACAAGGCTGATATATTTGGTTCTGGACTAGATAGTTATAAAACGAGTCTGATTTCTTTTTTTCTCTCGCAATGTTATTCTTAAACTTTTCTTTATATTTTAAAATGTTTTTCCTTTTTTTGTTTTTTCATATTTATGTATTTATTTCGTTAACTAATCTTCTTGTGACTATTGTTATAGTTATGCAATTTTTAAATTTTTTTATTATGTTTTTAAATATGTATTTTTTTTTCGTATTTTTGTTCAATATATGTTAAAGGCCATTTATGCCGTTTATGTAAAAAAAAAAAAAACAATGCCTGAAAGGCATTGAACTGACCAAACACTGTCTTTGCATAAAGACCTCGCTTCCTCTTTATTTATACATCTTCTCATGCACGCACACCGATTATTCCTAAATATCAATACTACAATATCAAAAATAAAAATTATTACATAAACATGTATTCCAATTAACATGTGGACAGTACGTTTAAAAGTATGTTAATCTATAGAATATCTCGCAGCAGTCTCGCGCAATGTCCCCTAGATAAAATCTCCTGAAAACGGCTTTAGTTTCGGAGAACGTTATTGGTTCATCTGGAGCAGTGACCCCCAGGGGTCTATGACAACCTGCAAGGGGTCTACGTCAACGAAAAAAAAAATTGGGGGCCCAAGAAATGAAAATGGGGGTCCACGATAGTGGATCTCAACATACACTGATATCTTATAATATAAAGACATGTACATTATTTATAAAAGTACCTATGAAGTAAAAAAAATATTATATACGTTTATAAAATTTTGTAAGTTGAGGATGTAGGCAATATAGCGAGAAAATTTTTAATTTCCTTTCCATCATCATACCTAGTGGAAAGGGGGTTCAGCGCTGTTACCAATCTCCTAATGAAAAAAAGAAACAGACTGGACATCATTGGCCGCGGAAATTAAAGATTAAACCTGACAAAATTGACGCCAAATGTTGATAATTTATTATTAAAGCATCAGGTTCATCCTTCCCACTAAAAACATTAACTTATTACTTTGTTTATTATATGTTTATTTTATGTTACGTTTATTTTATATAACAAATACATTTTTATTTTTTGTGAGTAGTTTTAATTTAAATTCAATTAATAAATGTACAAAACTTAACATTTGTTTAAACTTTAAGTTTTTAACACTAAACTTCACTACAGTCAGAAATTTATGAAAATCTATTTCAGGTAAATAGGGGGTCTACCAAAAACCGAAAAACATGGCAAGGGGTCTACGACACAAAAAAGTTTGGGAACCTCTGATCTAAATTATAAAATACAACAAGAGCCACGAAAGATAAATTTCTCTGAGCAAAAGTCGTGTGAGTTTTTGGTTTGAAATAATTCAAATTACACGAAAATCTCGTATTTGAAGCATCCATCAACATTCGCATCGAAATTCATTTTAGCCGTAGTGTCGCTGTCCATTCGGACACCCCTTTCCTTATTCTGTCGATAATGCTTGTCTTAGCCATAGATACTTCACGGATCTTGACATTTGCGCATCTATCATTCATCGGTTCACATATTCGCACTTAGACTGCATTCAACCCACTGTCATGAATTGCAAAGACTGGATTATAGAGCATTTTATTCATAAATAAATAATTTGAACAAAATTCTCGAAAGTTCGGTTACGTAGAAACGCGAATGTGGGTAAACGCGGGGATTTTAATCTATTCAAATTCTGCTTCGCATTCGCGAATCATGTAATCTACTTAAAATGTCCCGTAGAAGTCGTCAAGCCATGTTTGCTAACGTCACATAAGTACTAGATTATACATGTATACCAAATCACAACTACTTAAGCGGTTAAATTTATTGACAAATAAATAGACACGTTTCCCTTACTAGTCGTATCTCAAATAAAGTTTAATTTATGTTTTTCTTCTTTTATCTTTCCTCTCCCAGGTAGGGGTGGGAAATCATTGTAGCAACTCTCACTTTATTGTCAACTATCCTGAACAAGAACTGAGTGCTGCAATGGAACCAGTCACCCAAGTGCTTTAGCCAAGAAATGCGCCTTCCACAGTCTGCGTCTTCTTTTAATCCTTCCCTGTAGAATGACTAGTAAAATGTCATATTTGTCGCTGCTCATCACATGTCAAAACGGAATGACGAGGCTTGTTTTTAACTAATACCCAACTATCAAATATCTAAATTTAGTAAATGGGGTCTAGAATTTCAATCGTCCATGCGCTCAGTAGCTGCAAGACTTGTTGTTATCTAACTTCTAATTTTATAAAGTTGCTTTTTATTTCGTTTTTAAAATATCATTTAATCTTTTAACTTCATTGTCAAATAAAAACCTGAAAAATAAAAATGTAAATAGGGGCTAGATTTCTTATTGTTCATGCGCTCTGTAGCTACAAGACGTTCTGTTATCTAGCTTATATATATCATAATTGTAATATATCATAATTGTAATATATCATAATTGTAATATATCATAATTGTAATATATCATAATTGTAATATATCATAATTGTAATATATCATAATTGGAGACGAGAAACTAGAATCCCAACCGTCTATGCGCTCTGTAGCTGCAAGACGTGTTGGGATATTTATTTATTGTACAGCGCCTTTGAGGTGATTTTTCACAAAAATGGCGCTTTACAAATTATCCAAACATTATTATTATTATTGTTTCCTCATTCCGCTTTATTTGCCATCTACAACGCTATGATTCATTCCCACCTATCTTATCTATCATGTAAATGGGGTTTTGCCAGCAAAAATCAGATCTCGGAAATACAAGTTCTTCTGAACAGAGCTCTACGAAACATTCTTGGACTTAAATAGGATTCCCATGTCAAGGATATCTACCGACAAACAAAGATACTTCATTTCAAGGTGATGCCACTGCATGACATAACCAATACTATTTTAAATATCATTAACTTTTCTCCTCACTCAAATTTAAAATACACTTTTGGTCATGATATTCACAATTACAATACGCGTTACTCGGGGAATCTTCATGTGTCTAAATTTCGCTCAACAAAGTTCGACAGTAGGTCTTTGGAAAATATTGGCCATTCCGAATATAATAAACTGCTCGATGAGCTTAAACACAAAAAATTGAATAAAAAATCCAGAAGTGTCACAAATAAAAAATATTTCTCAAGTCTTTTTGATAGTGATAACTATTCATGTAATTTATATATGTAGATGGTGTAAAGTATTGTTTTTTTATGTTTCTTATACAAAAATGTTTTCTTTCTATTTTGGATGTATTAATATTTATGATATTATGTATTATCAAAAAAAAAAAAAAATTATGTACGGTCCCAAATGAGTTTCTTTAATAACTCCTGGCAGTAAAATATGTACTTTTTGTATTAAATGTTTGATTAATTACAAAAAAAAAAAAAAAATCCAAAGTACTTGAGTTTTCTTTTCTTTATGGTCTTCAGTATCTTTTAATTTTTTTTCATCCGTCGGAGAATGTCATCGTTTCGGACTTCAGACAGATTTTTTATATCCCCTGTAGCACCTCATTTCAAAGGCTTAGATCTTTTTTGAAGTGTTTTGGGTGAGTGTCCACGTTTCGACGCTGTAAAAAAGTACTGATAAAACGTAACACCGAATAATGCGCATTCGGAGGTATAAATTAATATTTTTCATGTTTTTAAATCGATAATAAAGTTTAATCGTGTGTATAAATATGGGCAAGGGATGAAGAGATAACTAACATAATAATAGTATGAATTTTTTGATAGTGATAGTTTATAATACAATTTCTATAAATAGTGTACAGTAATACTGTGTCTTATGTTTCTAATATTATTTTTTGCTTACTTTTTTATATTGTATTTTATTATGTATTGTCACAAAAATGACTTCTTTTTATGTACTGTCGCAAACATTTTTTTTATAAAACTCCTGAAAGTATAATATTTTGTTCATGTATTATATATTTTAACATATTACAACAGAGTTGAAGAACATTTAAGAGAAGGTGATATAGAAGTCTAGAAATCTACAAGGCTTATAACCTGTCGTTGGCTGATTTAAGTTGCCACTTTACACACTGTGTAACATTCACCATTCTGCCCGTATTTTAACGTCCATATTCCTTCAATTCTTTCGTTTGTTGATGTTTGTGAAGTAAAAGATCTACGAACTTTATTTCTGCGGGTGAGATTCATGTAATGAAATTATTAAACCTATACACATTGTAAAACGAGGCTAGCACGGAGACTGTTTGATTTGACAATTTGATTTATTTAATACTAAAACCACGTACGATTTTTGCTCAAAATAGGAAAACTTCATTTTTATTTATTTACATACACATGTATGCACATACACTAATACATACAAAATATAAAATCTCGATTCATCAATATACAAAAATATTTTTTTAAATCAATAAAATAAGGCATACGAGAACATATCGAGCCATAATCGGCAGAACAACGTAAGCGTCATTTTTGCGAATTGCGTTTTTTAAAGAAAACGTGTTCCTTATTGCCTTCTGCATAGGTGTTAAAATCATCATAGCTCTATGAAATTTTCTTGTCTCATTAAAATATATTTATTTATATTAATTAAAAGAAATCAATAGCCATTATAACAAAAACAATATTTACAAATAAACTAAAATTATAGCTCTCTATGTATTACTCCGCATCATTCCTCTCTTAAAAAAATTATATATTTGTTGACATATTAATTTTAAGCTAAACAAAACAACGTAACCGATGACAATGTGGGCGGTTACGCTAGCTCCCACCTCTGTCAAGTTATAGGGAAAACAGCGTTACCGCCAATATCTTAAAAGCGGAAGGTATTAAAACAATTTGGCTATCATTTAAGTATTGGCAGTAACCAACCATTTACCGAATTACTTAAAAATATATATGGAACGAAAATAAAAAACCTTCCCTGCACAATTTATTTATTTTGTTCATTAACGCCCAAAAAAGCATTTACAAAAAATAAAAATGAAATTAATGCTAACATACTAAATAATAAACACAGAATATACAGAAAAAATATGTTAAATGAGTTAGAATAGATGTAATAAAAAGTTTTACAAAGTAAAGAAAAACAATAATATCAAAGATATGTAAGAAAAAGCAGTAAGCATATAAACAAAAAATGCAAAGATATAAGCTTATGAAATGAATTCTGTAAAGCAAATAATCAATAAAGTGTAACGGTAAGCAAGAAAGACAAATTTAAGTTAAATTAATAAGCACGCAAGCATATTATCACGAAAAAATAAGAAATAAAAATATGTAGATATGAAATGCGTATTTGCCAATACTACAATGCAATTTGATATAATAGTAAAAAATAAAAAACAAGCATAAGGTAAAAAAAATAAACAAGTAGGTATTTTTTTAATTTATGGAATTGAATTTTCAATAATAGTTTGACGAGCAGCTACAAATAAACTTGATATTGTGGACTTACAAGATAGTAAATAATTGGATTGAATGTCTGCAGACGTTCCATAAGTGTAACCTAACCTATGCGGTCGCGGTATCAATGAATTGTTTTGTTGGTTGCAAGAAGTTCACAATTCACTATTTGTCGCTTACGTTGTTCGCCCGATTACGGCTCGCTATATAAAAATAACGCGTTGGTATAAACGAACGCTTATACACTGAATTCGTGCCATATAGTGACTAGTGACCTATGCACCATAGGGCGGGAAAGAAAAAAAAGATTTAATACAATTAAAAAAAAATAACGAAGGACTAGGTAGGTACTTTCTTAGAGCGACAAAAGAAACCCGATTCTGACGCCGTGCCGTGGGATAATTTACGGCCTAAGTTAAATTACCTCGGCAGTTAACTGAAGAAGGGCAGTTAACTCGGGTTGCTCTCAACAGGTTGGGTGCTATTCTGATTTCCATGTAAATGTGTTAAAAGTTTATTTTATGACGGTTTTACTATTCCGGCCCTAAATAGGCAGTAAATGACGAAGGAAACGCCTAAACAAAAGTCTTGTTTTATTGCTAGACTTTATATAAATGTGTTAAAATGATACATAAAGTCACGCGTGATACGCTTGTGATAAGGAAATAATCCATTACACATACAATAATATGCAAAACTGTAAGTGAAAGTTACCGAAATGGTACATTTTGTTGGCATTCAGGCAAATTATTTAGTTCAGAAACTCAAATTATATGTTTTTTAAATTTATTTATACATATTGTCACCAAAATTCTCTTGAAAGAGTCAAAAAAAAATTCTTACGGTATATAAATTTTAAACTTAGAATCAGTCATGAATTTTTAAATTACGATTTTTTACTAAAAACATAAAATTTGTTAAAACTTAACGATAGAAGAAAAATCATAGACCTTTTAAATTTATTCAAATTTGTAAATTCCATATGGGATTGCCCTGAACAACTCATCAACTTCAGGGTGCCTGGAAGAATGACTAGACAGATGCCACCGTTTTGTAGCAACAATTCACGGACAGTGTATACTTGTAATGCCGTATTAAATAGACTTCATGAACTCGGCAATAGTTATTCCCACGTATCTGATATATTTAGTTTCGGGTATTGTTCCCATAGAACAAACCTTTTGAACTTTTTCAAAGGTAGTGAATGGTAATTATATTTATTTATTCATGCATTTCATAATATATATATTTACAGTTTTTTGTTCACTTTACCTAGCTGTGTGAAACAGTACTTATGATTTTCTTGTTGTTTTACTGTAGAATGTTTTATTATTTTAACTTTCTACTGAATTTGCTGTATAATTATTGGGTTGATTTTTTTAATATAAATCTTGGGTATAATAAGGTAATTCATGTTTTAAAAAAAATTATATATATATTACGCCAAATATGTTAATATTATTGATGTTTGTAAAATGCAGATTTGCCGTTTATGTTTATAAAATTAAATAAAATAAATTATTATATTACATACTGATGTAATCACTCATATTTACGTATAAGTTATTAATTTTAAAAAAATACTTGGTACACTTCCACTTATTTATTTCGACCAATTAGAGCTTTCACCCTCTAATGGGCATCTTCAGACTGGTAAATATTATACAGTGTAAGGGTAATTTATATAAAACTAAATATTATCTTAAGTGTAGGTACATTTAAAAATAAGTTGAAAAAATACAATACGAAATATTTCAATGAAACAGAGTGAGACAAATTATTGAAACATGTGTTGGCGGTATACTTTTAAGAGAATATTCTAATATATGAAACATTTTTATTGTTTTATTACAATGCACAGGGTCTAACTAAGGGGGCCAATAAGGGTGAGTTTTTAAATTCTTTCTGTTGATTTATTAAAATTCTATCGCTATTATTTTTTATCCTATTTATTTCTAAAATTTCTAATCTATCTAACTTTTGACCTTTATGTCCTACATGTAAAATTTGTATGTTTTTTGCTTTATCAAAAGTACGTTTAAAAACATTTAAATATAATGTCAAAAGTATTTTTTAAATTAAAAACTTATATGTAAATATACATCATTACAATGGAATTTCATCAAGAATCGTCAATAAATAATTTAAATGAAATAATATAAGTTATTACTTTTAAAAAAATACTTGGTACACTTCCACTTATTTATTTTGACCAATTAGCAATTTCACCCTCTAATAGACATCTTCAGACTGGTGTATATGTTACAGTGTAAGGATAATTTATATAAAACTAAATATTATCTTAAGTGTAGGGACATTTAAAAATAAGTTGAAAAAGCTACAATACGCAAGACTTCAATGGAACTGAGTGAGACAAATTATTGAAACATGTGTTGACGGTGTACTTTAAGAGAAGATTCTATTCTATGAAAAACATTTATTGTTTTATTATAATGTACAGGGTTCAACTAAGGGGACTAATAAGAGTGAATTTTACAAAAATTAGATAAATTAGATAAATTAGATTTGCGAAAACCCTGACATTAGAAATAATCAGTGGTTAATCATCGAATGTGTTAGGGTTTGTACTGCGTACTGCCAGGGTTTCCAAAAATACCCGCGTACTGATAACTTTTTACAACTGCTTGGTGCGAAGTAGACTCGAGAGTGGCTCGATGATATGGATGCCACATGGACTGAAGTACTCTCTTAAGATAGATAAAATCCAAAAAAAGTTTTTGAGATATCTCTACATGAGAGGAAGCGGGTATTATCTTTTGCATCGACTGAGTTTTTCCAGGGTATGCGTGGCTACAACAGTTTTGAGACTAGAAGGAATGTATATTTAAATACACATTTTTATCGATTGTTGCATAGTATGGTCAATAATTCAGAGATTTTGATCACCATTGGTTTGTATGTTCCTGATAGTTCCAAGTATCCGAAGGGGTTTCCCGGAGCAAGATTCTCTTACTACTTTGACAAGAGTTTCTGTTATGTTTTTTAACGAATTTAAGTTTGATTTATAAAAATGTTATTTTTTCAATAAACTGATTAAAAAAAAAGAATTAAATATTTCAGTCATTTGAACTCCAAATCATTGTTGCATTTCTACTATTTATCATTTAACCAGTGCTGTGTTTTTGATTATCATATAGAACATTGTTTTTTATATATGCGGGTATTTTTGCAGGCTATTTCCAGTGAAGTGTTCGTATAGAAAATAAAAAATATGTTTTTTTTTGTTAAATAAATAAAATTTAAAAAGTCACTAACCTAACAAACATAATTTTGAGAAATCGCAATTTGAAAGTTTGAGGACCAAGACAAATGAGATTTTTATGTTTTGGAGGTTTTATATAGAACGTAATTTATTCATGTATTTTTAATGAATTCCATTGGTATTTTTTCTTTCTTGGACATTAAAAAATATCTGGATGTTTTCAATGGGGGAATGTGGCTAAAATTTGGTGACTTTTACTTGATTATAATTTGGACAATGCAAGCCAGAATAGTAAGTGAAAGGAAGGAAATATTAAAATTAATTTATCTTGGTGACATTTGCCTCATATTAAGCATAATTTTACACTTCAAATGGCATATTTAACTCAAAACTTTAAAAATTTTAAGGTTTATGACTTTTCCCGAAGGGCGTAAAAATCATTGTTTTAACTTTAATAAAAACACAATATAAAAATGAAAATTCTAATACTTAAGCTGTCATTAAATAAAAGAGATCGGGCTTAAAAAAGAGACTGCCGACCTAATCGGCTTTGTAAAGAGTCGTCTTTGTCATTCATGTATTTATTCGCATACCGGCTCGTGCGACAAAAACGACGCTTGCAAAAATCGGCAGTCTCTTTTTCATACCCGATGTACTTTAATTACTGCCGGGTACTGTACTTTGTATTTTAAAAATGATGGATTATTTCATTACCGACCGAATAACAACAAAATACAAATATTTATTTTCTTCTTAACAATATTTTGAATTTGTCCTGAATACTGTACAGGATGAAAAAAATTAACATGCAAATTGTCTGTTTTATCCCTTTTTTTACTGTCCCAAAAACATCTTCACGTTACAGTGATGTGCAGTCATTACACATGCAAAAAACGAGAGATTTTAAATCGGAAAAATGTAATGTTCGTATGCAATTGGTTCAATTATTTATACTTGAAGTCTAAAATAATAATGTTTTTATTCTAATTGCTAAAAACATGAAAAAATCTTTATCTTATGCTTGCAAGGCGGGCAAAATTACCGCCCGTGATGAAAATCGGATGGCTACTAATGGGCATCTAGGAAAAGTACTAAAAACTTTGCAGTTCACCCGTATGAAGCGTAAAACTGTCTCTCTTGCTCACGAATATGTGTACCTGTATTATCGAGAGTGAGACGTTAAGAATATGTGAGACATTTATACATTAAGATTACTCTTTTATTACATACTCCGCAACATTTGACACACTGGCAAGCTTTCTATTGTATTAGTGATTATCTCCAATTTTTAGTCAAATGATTTTTCTGTTCCTAATAAGCATGCATTATTTAATAACAAAATATTTTAACCGATTCTTTAATGCGTAACGGAGAAACACCGAAAATATCCTTACTTTTAAAACAAGACAAGGACAATCAAGACTAATGAACCAGGGACTGAAATTATACAATAAACTACCAGACAAAACTTAACAAAAGACTCAGACAAACTTTTCAAAAGATGTAAAAAATATTAATTTGAACAGGGTATGAATGAAAAATGTTTATATTATTTTTTTGTAAAATGAATGTAATAATCCGTAAGGGTTTATAAACAAATTAAAAAAAAAAAACGCTATTTTTTTATATTTATGGAGATATTAAAGTTATTAGATATAATGTGTACAAGCTTCTCATCACCACACCGGGAAGGTATAATTATGCAAGTAAACTATTTTTTTTATTATTTTTTTATTATTTTTTTTATTACATCTTTTACTTTATTTTTTAATATGTATATTTTTTTATATTTTTTTTTCTCTTTCTACTCGGTATTTTGCTATGTTTTTTTTCAAAATATTTTTGTAAACATATTTATATATTTTAATGGTTTTTACTATGTTTTCACTGCATTTATTACTTTGTTTTTATTATATTTTTTTGCTACGTTTTTTTTACTACGTTTTTACTATGTTTTTACTACATTTTTTACCATGTTTTTACTCCATTTTTTACTTTGTTTTTCACTTTGTCCTGTATCTTATGTTTCTATTTATTGATAACGGTTTTTTATAATTTTTGACTGTCTTAGAACGGGGTAAATAACCCTAATTAGACAGTCAAAGCAACTTAACATAAATTATAATTTTGTGTTTGTAATAAAATGATAATAAATAAATAACAATTGTACGTATCACATATAATTTTTAACCTGTATTTACTATGAGCGTATGTACATAGTTTACAGATCTGCCATTCGAACATTATACAGAAATGAAATATGAACTCATTTTGTCGTTTGCCCTCTGGCATACGTCTTCCGAAATGTAGTCGGAAGGTGACAGTTGAGAATTTATGTGCGTCACGCGTGCCGTTCCCGACAAAAAACAAATTGCAGTAGTTTTCCTATGAGCCCGTCAATGCCAGATACAGTTGGGAAATATTTCAAGCAAAAATTCAAATACTCGTATTTGACTCGCGAGGGCGTGTATAGTGTATATGGCGAATGACTTTGACAAAAGTGATAAGTGTTTTCTAAATTCCTAAGTCAACCTTGTGGTATAGTGGTCAGCGCTTTTGCCTATCATGCAAAAAGTCTCGGGTTCGATTCCCAACACGGTTGATATGGACTATTTATTGAAAAATATGTTTTTACACTGAATATTACATAGTCCATAAAAAAGTAGGACTGATAATTTCAATTTATTTTTTTTAACCAGGAAAAGGAAATATTTGAATTTTATTACAAACCCAAATATTTAAATTTTGTGGCCATTTTCAACGAGTTGTAAATAACTCACTTAACAACTCGTTGAAAATGGAAATCAAGTTTGAGTAGAGTGAGGTTCGAACCTCGGAACTCTGATCCATGATCCACTAGCCATTCATTTTTCCTTCATGTAACAGAAATGATAAAAATAAACACTGCAATTGGTTTAAATGAGCAGTGCCCTATGCATCATTTGGTGCGGAAAGAGAAGGATGATAATTTAATTCCTAATTTAAACATAAGTCATGGTCAAAATAGTTTTGTTTTCAAGGGAATAAAAATTTTAATAATCTCCCCGATGAACTAAAACTATTAAACCTAATTTATCACTTAACAAGTTCAAAGAATATTTTTAAATCCAAATAAAAACAGCGTTTAATTTGATTTACTATTACCGTATTATTATTGGGGTGGCGATTTTAATTTTGCGTGAATATTATTTGACTAAATCGTTTATCTGTATTAAATTTTGCGAGGAAATAAAAAGTGCATTTGCGCGATGATGGCACTACAGCAAACAAAAATCCTATCTTTAGAAAGACAGGATAGAGAATTGGGGACAGGAATCCGGATGATATCTCCAAGTCCTGGCTTCTGGGTATTTTTTTCCTTTTGTGGTGAACACGGCACTTTCACTATAGTTATTTGCAGATATTAAACTGAATGTGGCGGAGCGGCGGTCAGATGATGTCAAAATGTTCAGATGCGGGCAGATGATTATAGGACGAGCAGATAAAATTATGAACATGCGGTAGTTGGCAGAAATTTTCAAGAACAAAAAAAATGTGTAATTGTTGATGGTGGTTGCTATGGATATGAAAAATTGTTAAATTGATTAGCAACCCATGGCCATAGAGACAAGGAGAATCACAAACATTGAAAGTTGGGAGATCACAAAATGTATAGGGTAGGTTGAGCTTCGTTCACTGGTGGTCCATCCAGCCACAAACCACTCAATCTTATCAATCACTCGCGCAACCAATTATTTTATGTTTTCCTATTTATTTCCTTTAAATATTTAGTTTTATTCTGATGTATATTCGAAATCGTACAACTTAAAATGACTAAATAACTATAGCAGTGTAAGTCTCTTTTTTGAAAAGTTTCAGTTATGAGATTAACTGAATTCAGAGTCGATGCTTACATAAATAATAAACGAATAACTGAAATTGAACATGTTAAATACTTAGAACTAACAACAGACAGACAATTGACATGGATAATTCACATCAACAATGTAATTAGCAAAGTGGCGACATTATCGAATCTTTTTTATAAAATCAAAAACTTTGTTCCAAAAACGGAAAAAATTCTAATGCACGGGAGGTTAGGTAAAAACTAAAATATGTTATATGGAAGAACTATGAGGAACATAAAATCAAAATAACATAAACAGACTACAAAGACAGCAAAATAAAATATTAAATTTAGTGTATGACCTACCCTATCTAACAGCAACTAAAGAACTCTTTGATCAAACTAAACAATTAAATGTAACTGAACTCCTTAAACTCGAACTCTTGAAATGTATTCATAAATAAGCCACTGATTTAATTGTGAACGAAGAATTTAAACTTGAAGTAAACATGGACACAATACGAGAATATCAGAAAAATATTATATGCAACCTTCTAAAACGAGAAAAAGACAATCGAGACTAATGAACCAGGGACTGAAATTATGCAATAAACTACCAGACAAAACTCAACGAAAGACTCGGATAGCCTGTACAAAAGATGTTTAAAATATTATTATGAACAGTATAATGTGAAATTAAAAAGTAAAAATATTTCGTTAAATATAAGTTACCCATCAGGGTTTATCAATGAAATTTTAAAAAATTTAAATAAAAAATTTTAAAATATTATGAAAAAAAAAAAAACATTTTCTGTAACTAAATTAATTGGTTAAAAAATAAAATAAAGGTTTATTATTATGTACAAAGATACATACTACAAAAAAATAATTACGTATTTCTAACTCTATAATGCCATGAGTCCCTTGTTCAGTTGGAATACAATTCAATGGAAAGTGAAAGTACTCATATTATTTAAGAGTACTAAAATGTTAAATAATGAAATAAATTTCGATAAACATCTTTATAGCACGCTTAATAGTATATAAATCTATTCAATATCTGAATGCAGTCTCCTGCAATGGTCTCTGGTTAAATAATTCAAATTACTATTATTTAAGATCTTCTTTTGTAACCCCACGATCAGAAATGTGTCAATGATTCTTTTTAAAAAATTGTCTAATATAATGCTAAAGCAACGCAAACAGAGAGAAGTGTCGGAAATGATCACTTTCATCTACTTGATATTCCATTTTGAAGGCTTGTTATCAAATAAAATAACATTTGTAACGTAAAAGCAAACACCTTATCTTGTAGATCAAAAAAATTTACTTTACCGTGTTGTTTTACTTTTGATGCTCATTTTGAAATTTGGAAAAAATTGACACAACTTATGTTAACACCTTTCATTATCAAAGAGCAAAATAGAGATAGCATTTTAATGAAATTCATTTAATCTGACTAAACAGTTTATGAAAAACCTTTTAATTAACCCATTTATCAATAAGGATTGGTTTAAATGGAAAATAAATAAAAAAATAATTACGAAGTTTCCATAAAAAATCTCCGTTTTAGAGAAAAGCTTCCGTTTTCATTACATTAATCCCGTCTTGCCGCAAAGTATGGGGGAGTTAAAAATATCTTGCTCATGTAATTATTTCTTAAGCACTTTTATTACTCGAAAAAGAAAACGAAAACCAGTTTAATAATTAGACAGCGTGTTTCTGGCTAGAAAATATATGAAAAATGGGGGAATGGCACCTTACCCTGAACACTAGCCTCAAAATAATATAATGTGAATAATATAATGAAGATTAATAATCAGAAGTAGAATTAGAGAAAATAATATTGGCGTCTATAGTATTTAAAAATTAACTTATAATATGTGACTTGTTACTGTTTAAATTTTTATTAATTTATGCTTTGTTAAGATATTTTTACACATGACGTCACAGCTGTATTTCATATTGCCTACCTTCAAATTATGTTGCCTAACTTTAAATTTGTCTTGCCTACTTTTAATTGATATTTCTAATGAACTTAATGTCTATTTATTTGTATATAAACTGATGTGTTTTTTAATTTTTATGATTTGACATGATTTTTTTTTGCTTTGCTTTGTTACGATAATTTTTCCAAATAACTATGTACTTCAACAAAATTTTGAGTATGTCAAAATGCTTGCAGACTGGCTGGATTTCCTTCATAGGGAAGTATTTATATTTAAATTTGTTGCAACAGAGGGAAATCATTTGTTAGAAGAAAATATGGAAGTCTAGGCATTTACAGGGCTTACAGCCAGTCTGCAAGCATTTGAACATATACAAAATATTGTTAAAGTAACTGCCTGGTATAAAAGAAGTATACGAATTGGGGAATTGTTTTTAGGCGTTGCCTAGTAGGTGAATTGGTTCAGCCAGATGAATCTCACCCACATTATAAAGGTTTCAGCTCTTTTACTTCGCAAAAGTCAACAGATGGAAAAGTTGAGGAAATGTGAATGTTTAAGCATAGGCAGAATGGTAAATATTACACAATGTGTAAAGCGTCCACTTAAATCAGCCAATGACAGGTTATTAGCTCCGTAAATGCCTCAACTTCCATATTCCATTCTCAAAAAGTTTTCTCTCTGTTGCAACTAATTTGACTATGTACTTATTTATTTTATTATTGAACTATTACATAATTGTAAAATACATACGATTTTGTTTTGATGTATAGGGGTCATAGTTCATTGGTCGATGATCCACACACGTGCAATGATTTTACGTGAAATACTGAGCAACGACCGATGAAGCAAGTCATCATTTTATGTTGAATACAATACATTGTATTTTGCAAGCCTTACAGTATTGTACATAAAACTTCAGTCTGCATAAAAACAACGTCATGCAGTATATTTACGTCATGGAGACATAAAGAACAAAAAAAACATGGTCTTTAAAGAGACCACAGGGCGTGTTAACACCTAGTCAGCCCAAAAAGTCAGCCCAACCACGTCAACCCAGTCATGCAAAAAATCACTTGCATCATTTAAACTTCAATTGTATTTGGTTTATATACTCGTAATGTAGATTTTTTAATGTTTTTTGTGTTATTTTAATTTTATCGTTCCGTGTACTAATGTTAAAGGTATATTTAATTCTGTCTTACTGCGTACAATAAAAAGTGGTGAGCCGTGTAAAATAAAATTAAATATTTAAAATATACATATTTATTCGCCATGTAAACACACGCATCAAACATCAATCTCGTATCATCTGTCAATCTTCAACTGGGGTAGGAGCTCCAACCCTATACAACTACCTCAATCCTACAAATGTATTCATTACTAAAAAACCCCGTGCCGGGAAACACATTTTCCAATTTGTATTTTCTTACGAAGAACCGTTTTTTTTTAATGTTTTAAATAAAATACCAATGAATAAATAATATAAGACACGGTATATTTCACTGTCGCTAAAATAAAACATATTGTTACAACTCTTTATAAAAGTGCAACGCCTCTTTTGGGCACATGACCTGTCATCGACTTTAACTTCCTCTTAAAAAAGTTTTCAATAACCATTCAAATATTTGTCAACCGTGGTTACGAAAATAATGACATGAAACTCATAAAATGATGTACTTTTTAATCCAGCCTAAATTTACCTCGTCGCGTAATGTGAATTTGCATGATGTTGTAAAATCTTACATAATATCAAAATGCCTTAAAATTATTATTTATATCACTACAGAGATGGGTGGAATTTTTGTTTCAAGATTATGGATATTCGAGCGTTTACAGGGCTTATGACCTGTCATAGGTTGGGTTCAAGTGGCCACTTTTATGTAGATTCTACAACATTCCCCATTCCGCTTATTAGCGAATATCCATATCGGTGACATTTTTGGTTTTTGTATATATGTCATGAAACAAGGAAAGCTTTCGCTAGCGCGTTTTGGAGCGCCATCTATGTATTTGATATTGAGGTTAAGTATTAAAGCAAATTACTTTATTTATGTAGCTAAGACTCTATCCGAGTTAAATTAATTACTAGTAATCGCCTGCAGATGACTCTGCAATTTATTTTTACTTAATTTTTGACCAGATCTTGTTTTACACAATATTATTTTTGGTATGTGTATATATATTTACATATTTATACACACACAATTCTGGGTTTTATCCCAAGGGGGAGTAGGTATAATTAAGTATTTTAAAAAAATAACCTTATAATTTAATTAGCCTTATAATTATGTATTTAAAAAAATTAACTTAATACTTTGACATTACAAATGTGTGATTTATATTAATATGTAAATCAAATCAACTTACCGAAATTCAGCACAATCAAATCATTTTTGCTCCTGACAATGTGTGTTTGTAGAGGAAGATTATTTATCAACAAAATCCTTACCTGCAATAAAAGAGAAAAAAGCACGTTATTATTTAATTCTCGAAAGGGGTATTTAATTTCATTTATTTATTCAGATATTTAGAACATTACAGAAAAAAGACCCAAATCATCTTAAATACAATAAAAGATCACAAATTACAGTAGATAGTTATGTTATTAAAATAATATAACAAAATGTAAAAAGAAAAATTAAAAGTTAGAAAGTGCTTTCCTAAGGCTTCCCTTCCCTTGGGCGAAGGCCCACTGTCGTCAAATATGTCGACATCCGAGGCGATGCGATTAAGTAGCCAGATTGCTCTACCAACCAGCATATCCATTGGCAGGTTGATTCTGCATCGCGGTAGGTAAAACAATCGATGCTGTCTTTGTCGAAGATAGTTATCAGGTACGAACAGACCTACGTCCATCAGAATTTTTGAGTTATGTATGCGACCACCGATCACCTGGAAAAAGTGAACACCCAAATGAACGTCCCTCCTCCTCCATTATGACTGATAGCCTAGCATTCCCAGTAAAAAGTCGGTTGGGAAGAGCCAAGAATAATATCCACACTCTTTTAGGTACAGATAGCGCAGAATTTTTTTCTGCACTCTCTCCACCATCAAAGAGTATCGAGTCTCATGTGGCGACCAAATAATGGAACTAAACTCCAAACGACTTCAGACCAAGGAAATATACAATGTCCTCATAATCTGAGTGTTAGAAAAGATCTTGGCAGAGCGTCTTCTTTGAACAAAACCAAGGATTTTAAGGGAGTCATTACATAGATTAACCATATGAAGATTAAAAGATAACTGAGCATCAAACAACACTCCGAGATCTCTGGACGTTGAAGCCCTTTCAAGCCTTACTCCGTCCATGAGATAACGATAGTATATTGTTTTGGATGCTCTTGTGTATGCCATTACAAAACATTTGGAAACATTGAAGAATAATTTGTTTTGTTTTCTCCATTGAATTATATTATACATAAAAACATCAACAATATTATGAGTACTAAACTTTAAACCTTTTAAAGGATTTTGAGCTTTAAGTGAATAATTTTACTAAAACTAAACATATAAGTAGGACTTTTATTTTTACATTGTTTTATTACAGTATTTAAAACAGTTATTTATATTTTTAAAAAAGGTAGAACTATATCAACAATACTAGAACCAATCAAAAAAATCCACTGTTAATTGAATAATACATAATATATAAGAAAAAAATTGATAAAATTGTATGTGTGCGACGCTTGTATTCATGTATGTGTAAATGAATGTGTGTGAATGAATGTGTGAGGATGTGTTTGTATCGGTGCGTGAATAAAAAAAAATAAAAACGTGTATAGGAGAGAACTAGGTAGTAGGTTTGACTATTAAGAAAATAATAATCAAAATAAATAGTTTATACATACTTTCGAAACCTTTTAATTTTTATTTTTTTTAGTAATGTTATGTTTTGGTTGTATTTTTAAAATGACAGTAAAGTGCTTATGGAAAACGGTGCTGAAAGCTACAGTCTGATAAAAAGTAAGGAAATCGTACTATGTTGCCATTTTAAAACACCATTCTTCAAAATTGCGACTTAAAAAAGAAAAAAAAATAATAGATAAAAACCATCATTTTCTAAGGTATTTCTGATCAAATAATATTAATATTATAAAATAGCATTACAATTCTACCAGCAGAGTATATCTCTCTAAATTAAGGTTAAACTTACGTGTCATAATACTAATACGTACATAGTTTTATTTAATTATTTATTTATTTTTATACTAACGGTTCAAGGAACCTTTTACAATAAAAACATTTACAGAAATAATCAGAGCAGTGAACAATTCATTATGTAATATATAATATGAAATATAACTATATAATTCAACTGAATAATTAAAACAAAACAAATTAGTTAAAATAAAATATTTTTACTTTAAACTACAAAAAAAGTTAAAAAGAAACATAATATATCCAAGATGACAAATAAAAGATAACCATTAAAGTGAGAAAATCTTATACTCTAAATATGAATATAATTCTTGGTTTACATTATCCCTTTGGACACTGTATCAATCACTTTTCCTATATTTGAAAGTCTATATTTTTTTCTGTATATGTTTGTGGCGTAGAAAAGCTAAATTTTATATTAAATGATAAGCAAAAAAACATATTTAATTTCAAAATAAATCCAATTTGCTATTTATGTGCGTATTTCAAAATATTTCCGTCAATCGAACGAGAAAATATGGAAATTTCGAATCAGAATATTTATGTGTTAAACCATCCATTGTACAAATACCATATTTATACGATATCGAATATTTATTAACAAAATGGAATATTTTCATACGAAATCAAATAAAAAAGCTTTCACATCGATTTTATAATGGTAACGCGTGACTTTATACAACCTGATTCGTTTTAAAAAAACATTTATTTTTACATTTTTTACCTAGGACCAACAGAAAAAAAAACAGTTTTTTGTATACCGCAATAAATTTTTACAAATCGCTTTCTAATGATCTAAAAAATATACAAAACATGAACGTACTTAAAAAACACCCAAATAAAACACTTCTTACTGCCCGTGTGACGAGTGATATGTGATGTTATTTTATTGAATTTTTATTTAAACTATTGTGTTATTACATATTTTATCCCCTCATACCAGCACTTTTGCTGATTGGGAATATTTTTGTACTCATACAATATGTAATAAAATGTAATATATTAGTATATAATATATTAGAAGCTGAGGAAAAATTATGTCTCATGCGTCAGAGTATAATGATTTTTTTTTATATGTATGAATAAATAAATAATTGAATAAATAATGAAGAAGTTCAGAACCACGGGTAATTGGACATAAAAAATGTTTTTTTACACGCAGTAAAAATTAAAGCATTCAATTGTGCTATGTAGTTTCTCAAAAATGTATAAAAATACTTTTTAAAGTGAAATAATAATTTATTTAAACATTTTATGCACATACACAGTTAACATGCTTGCACATATTTATTTATTAATTATTTATTAAAACTTTATAAACATATCAAATTTATATTATTATACAATTTTTATACATGTACAATTTACATACATATAAGGGCGGGCATATTGCCTGTAGGCAATTTCTTGCTACTTATCCAAACCGTTCAATTTGAGAAAATCAGTGGTTAATGACGATATTGTGGGTATTTTATAATATTAAGTATATTTTAAAACATTAATGTTATTATTTTTTTAAGAAATAGAAAGTCTCTAAATATCTAAACTATTCTATGAAAAGAGAAGGGGGTAAAGAGGAAAGAAAAATGTGATGAGAAAGGAAAAACTCTATAAGGAAAACTGTAACTATATCTCTTCTCGATCAGGAAATGATATGTCAATTGGGATTTGAATGTGAATAAAACTCATTGGTGAAGAAATGAAAAAAAAAAATACTTCAAAACATTTATCTATACTTCCTTACTAGTATTTTAAATTCGAAAGTGAGTTTAATTGTGTTTCTTTCACGTCTCAACGGAGCGACCAATTGACATACTTTTTTGCCAAAGTAAAGCCGAAGAGGTGAGAAATAAAATAAAATACTTATTTTAAATCGCAAATTTAAAATAAACATTAATTTAAAAAAATATTGTATCGATGAGGAAGTTCAATGTCCTTTTTTATTATTTTTATTTGATAATAGACTATTAAACTAAGCCAATTATTTTTTTTATTCATTTTTATATATCTTACTATCGGCGCTATGATTTTTAAAAGTTTTTGTGTTTCTTAAATAGTTAAATAACATCAGCGCCATGGCGCAGTTGGTTAGACGGCCAACTGTGAAACTGCCATCGCAGGGCTCAATTCCCGCCAGTGGCAAGGAAAAATATCTACTTCACACAAGTCGATAGATCAGTTAGACAGGAAGAGTTAGGCCAGGTTTCCACTATGCCGGACGCCGGAACGGTAAAAATGCCGGAGGAGCCAGTGGCCGTACAAGTTATATGAAGCTATTCACATTATGCCGGATCCGGCAAAAACGCCGAGCTCGGCATTTTTACCAAGCGTTTTGTCACTGCGGAGCGCCGGCAGAATACCCGGACCGGAGCAATGCGAACAAGTTTGCTCCGGTATCTCTGTTCCCGCTCGCCCCGTCCGTGTTCCCCTCGCGTCATTTCGGCTTCGCCTTCTGATGAAGGTAGACGTGTAGCATATATATAAACGCAGACACTTTAATTAAGCTTGTCCAAGAGAGATCTGTTCTGTGGGATAAGACCGAAGACGATTATAAAGACAAAATTTTGAAGTTAGCAGCATGGCGTGGAGTATGTCGAATACTGAAATCAAACTTCGACGAACTGGAAGAAAAAGAAAGGTCCGAAGTACTTGACTGTCCGGCTTTCTTGTGGGATCCGGTGTTAATGTGAACACTATTGTCCGGGAGCCGGTTTCCGGCAAACCTGCCGGTCCGGCGTAGTGGGAACGTAGCCTTAAGGAATTCTGGATGTTTTAACATGGGCAGAATGGTGAATGTAACACAGTGTGTAAAGCGGTCACTTAAACCAGCCAATGATGGGTCATAAACCCTGTAAATACCTAGACTTCCATATTCCCTTCTAAAAAATATTTTTCTTTCTGTTGCAACAAATTTAGATCAGGAAAAAGAATAATTAGAAATCCAGCATGTCTGCAAACATTTCGACATACACAAAACATTGTTGAATTTAATTTAATTTTTAATGCATTATCGCGTATGCTAAGATTTTTTAAATAATGTAGAAAGTAATGCTTATATCAATATTTGAAATTAATATTGATTTCTGAAAACTGTAACCCGGTTTATAAAATCAAATAGTCACTTATGTTAAAAAAAATGATTTGTAAAAAATGATTTGTAATTACCTGTTAATAATAATTTATTGTAAGAACTTTTATATCAATTAGAGAATTCAATTAAGTTAGCCAATTTTCAAAAAATCTATTTTAAACAATTTTTTCTTTTATGTTTTTTTTTTTATTTATTAAGGAAAAACAACAGTTGTTGAATAAGAATACAAAATATAAAAATAGTACATACATCCAGTTAAAGTTTTTCACAGATATAATGAGAATTCTTTATTTCTGTATGCAGTGCTCACATTTAATTGATAAACAGTATCTAAAATATCAATTTGTAATTATTATACTAATGTCATAAGAATTGTTTATTGTTTGTCAACTATAATAAATAAAATAAAATAAAAATTTCGGTTTAAAATTGTTTCGTTTAAAATAAACATAATGTTTTAAGGTTTAATTGTTGTATTTTTAAGCATTCTTTGGGATTTATTGTCAGAACCAATGAAAAGAAAGATTTTTGGAGTTTTAATTATTTATTAATAAGTGTTTCAAGAGTATACACATAAATGTTTGGCTAAAAATTACATTAAAACCAAAGTTATAGTGCTATGAAGACACTTCCCTTGAAAAAATGGACGCTCACTCCCTCTACAAAATCAACTGATTGGCTTATTTGAAACTAAAAAAATGGCGGGGTTTCAATTTGTAAGCTAATATTCACGGAACGAACTATTATAAAAATTGGATTTTTGACAGAATTTGGAACAAAAATTTTCAAATTTCATGTATTTTTCGACAACTTTTTGTTAAAAAAAAAAAATATATTTTAAATTTTGAAATGATAATCATTCCGCCCGTCTATATATGTTGAGTCGACCCTATAAATTTGAGGTTAATCGGCAAAGCCGTTCTCAAGATATGATGATTACCTCTTCGTTCTCATTCTCAAGGCACTCTCTTAATACCCATACACAATTCCTCTTTCTTCTCTAACTCATATAGTGTTTATGCGGCTCGACTGTGAAATCATCTCCCATCCACCATCAAAGATGTTACTACATTATCTCTGTTTAAATCACGTCTGAAGAAACATCTCCTTTCTCTTCCTTAATCTCTCCTCCTTTCCTTTATCCTCTTTTTTCGTTTTTCCCATTGAGCAATAGTTTTTATTTAAGGTAATTTATAAACAAATACGTTTATTTCTATTTTTATATATTTTAAACTTTTTAATCTTTTTTTTCTATTGAATATGTTCTGTAACTTGAATTATAAAAATAAAACTTTTATTTAATTGGTTGGTTGGAAGAAATTGCCATTTGGCAATAAGCCCGCCAATGTACAAATAACATTATGTACAAAAAGTTAAATAAATAAATGAAGGAAAGTTTAAAAACATAGTATTGAGAAAAACACGTTTCAAGTTTCAAGTACAGTTACAACTCATACCAGATCCCCAAATACCTGCCTCTTGATGATGAATGACCAGCACATTTTAAACATATTAAGGAAACAATTTATGCAAAAAAAAAAAGATTTTTTGAACCCATTAAACCAGAAAACCCCCTTAAAATAATACATACAAAATCTCATCCTGTGTGTACGGAATGCCTCATGAGAGAGGGCCCAATTTCCATTTCAGATGTCACTATAAGCGTTTTATCTGCCGCCTGCATTCAGAAGACTCGATCGATAGGCACTGCCGAATGCGAAGCTTCCATTATTAACTTTCCCTTACTTACTTCGGATATACGTTTGTATACTTGACTAAGGCTTCGTTTGCTCAGGGTAGGCATTCTCTTCATCAGAGATATAAAAACTCTAATAAATTCATTTTTATGTATGTAGTTTGCCTTGAAACATTTTTTTCAGTTCAGTATCCCAAAGGAGGACAAAGTGTATTTCGTAAAATACCTACTATCAGTAGAAATACATTATTTCCGCACTAAATGAATTGTATTAATAAAACATATCCTTTTTTTGATATTTCAACATTTTGTATTCCATACTGGAGAAATCCATGCCGTGAAACGAATGCGAGGTTCGATAAAAAAATACATAGAATATATTAATATGTAATTGAAAGCGCCTATTTATCTTCTCATATTGATACATAACGACCGACGCGTCGCAATGCCGACTTTAGAAAGGCAAAATTTACTAAGCGGCGTGTAGCCAACTTTATGAAAGAGCTAGTTTTTAATGTTAAGTTGACTTTTAAAATAATTTCAATCGAGAGGGAAAACATTTTTGAGAAAATGAAATTATAGGATGAACCTGTAGCAATTGCACAGAAATCTTTGGTTCAAGTAATTTAAAAAAAAAAACATTTCGTTATCCAAGTGACTCAAAGCTCTTCAAAGAATTCAGAGAACTGAATATTATTCAACAGTATATATTGAGAACGGTAGTGGTTACACACATAAATAGAAACATTTACCCAAGCGTCAATCACAACTATAATACAAAATACTCTAATAGGGATCTGATACTTAGTGAAGGGGTCAACACTGTTCTGGCATCGAGACAACACTATTACGTAGGCAAAAAGGTCCAAAATCTTTTGCCAGAATCGTGGAAAGACGGGAGTGTTGTCAAGTTATGGAAGGTGTTGACCTCGCTCTTTCATGACATTGGTCGTAGGGAGTCAGAAAAGTTGATGCATGCCACGGATAGGAGATTCTTACTTGATGTCAAAAATAAAATATAAAAAATAAGGAATAACTTTAGAAAAATATATTTATAGATGGCAACCATGAAGTTTCGCATAAATAAATTGTCTATGTTTTTTTATGAATGTATGTATGTGTATGCGTATGGGTGTATGTACGTGTATGTGTATGTACATGTGTATATATGTGTATATATATATGTGTGTTTATATGTGTATGTCTGTATGTATATGTATCAAAATGTGTATACGAATAGGTTTATATTTTGTTTGTCTGTGCTCTATATTAATTTGTTAACTATTATAATATATTAAAATGTAATTGCCTAGCTTGGAACAGGGTATGTACCCTTTTTAGCTGAACATTAAACAACAAGTGAACATGAAATTGTATTTTGATAAAGAGTGTAAATAAATAAATAAAAAAAAATAAAAAAAGAGGAGTATGAAATTATAGGATGAAGAGGAGCTTGCAAGACAATTTTACGTCCACTTTTGACTGCCCATAAAACAATTGCTAAAATTACACTAAAAAAGCTTAAAACTTACCTTTCAAATTTTATGTTTAAAGAACTTCATATACTTTCAATTGATAACATATTTAAAAAAGCATCTATCATACAATCTTTCAATGAAAAAAAAACCCACTAATTTTCAAAATTCTCGAAAGCCTAGATTTCCAAATAATTTACCTTAACACAGTTGCAAAACAACTGTGGCTTTAAATCATTATTCATATGTTGGGAAAAAAAACTTTAATAATCTTCCGGAAATTTAAAAATCAATTGCAAATTTTAGAACATTTAAATATAAATTTAAAAAAACACATGAGACCCACCTAATCCCGAACTTTATACAGTGGAAAGATGTGTATATTCTACAATATAATAACTAATTTTCAGGAATCTGTTCTATATGGTTAAAATAAAGTGTAAATAAAATAAAATATAAATATTTATTTATTTTATTAGGTGAACAAACAGTATGTACACGTATATTGCCAATTTCTTTGTATATAAGTGTAAGAAACTCATGCTCAAATTATGTTCAATATAATAAATGTAAAAGAAACGAAATTAAAAAATATGTAAAAAATAATAATAATAAAGTTAAATATATGTATACATAAAAACATAAAAATTAATGTAAAACGAACTCCCTCTCTAAACACGAGTTTTTCACTTTATTGGAGAGGTAGAAACGTTATGATTAACTTTGAATGTACAAAACGTTCATAACTGTATAATTATGTACTTGGTCAAAAATTTAAAAAAAAAAAAAAAGAAAAGCGAAGTTAAAGACATGTTACTAATATCAAAATGATTGAATTGATGATTACATATACTGCAGGTTCTAATTACAAATGAGTTTTGATATTATTTGGTGGAACATTTAAAAAAAATAAATAAATATTTGTTTCTCGTCTGCGCTACTGCGTCTCTAAAATTAATAGTGATTAAGAAAGAATACCAAGTTATTTGATATTTCATACAAAAAAAATACGTCAGCTATGTTCCTGTGAACTTGAAGCATTTGAAATTTATGTAAGTTCGTAGATTCTTCTAGATCTATGTTCACAGCTAACCGTCTAAAATTGTAATATGACGTATCGTTAAAACAAATTTTACTCAAATACTTCTTCTTTTTCTACTTTTCCACATCCATTCCTAAGTGAAGCATGTGGACATCACCCGTAGCCTCCAGGAGACCCTATCGTCAACCAGTACTCTCGCCTCTTTTCACGTCAATCTAGCGCCCCTTAGTTCCGCCGAATAAAGTCGAAAGATCGTCATCGACGGCCTTCTAGGACAACGCGGCGTGACACCGCTGGTTTAAAAAGAAGAAACCTGTATTTAGGTTCTCGCGAGGCATACGCAACACGTGTCCATGATAGGTCCACTGCCGCATCCTCAAGACGCTCGTTATAGGAGACCGTCCTTAGACTTCAATGTTAGTTATAAAATTGAACTACCTTAAACCTAATATTCTTCCCAAGCACTTACTCTCAAAACTCAGAAGTTTGGTGTTTTGAGCTTTGGTAAGATGCCAAGATTCGCACCTTTATAAGACTATTAGAATTATACATGAATTAAATAATCGGCATTTCATTTTAACCGGGTTCGGACCAGACTTCCAGATAACACGCGTCATGCTAAAAGGTGCTCCAGCAATTCCTAAGCGGGTTGCGAGCTCTTTGTGCATGCTTCCATTTCAATTTTGTGAACTCCCAAGTATTAAAAGCTGTCAACTTTCTCAAATACATTGTGTTCAAATGCGTATTTAGCCAGTTATAATGTATTGGTGCCTGTCGGTGTACCAAGGAAACATGGAAGTTTTGCTAGTTTAAGTATGCACACTTAAATGTTTTATATGAAAAATTATGTTTCACTCACATAAAAAAAGTTTACTTAAGATTTGAATAGATATACTTTGTTAAAGCATAGGATTTTTTAAATTATGTATTCTTAGCTCTTAAAGTTTAATGTCAGTGCCTTGACTTCTTCATTTTTCTCTCAATGAAGTTTCTTTGTCTATTGAGATATTTATCAACAAAAATATAACTTAATTATTTGTGTTGACATTTTTGTCCATGGTTGTAGGCTCGAAGTTTTAATTAATTAATTTCTCAAGGACTGTTTTCATAACAAAACTTTTGTTTGAATGGGGTATTGCGTTAAAAGCCGGAAACTTTGAGGATTTTTTTCTCTTTTCCAAGATATTTAAAAAAAACATTTTCTTGCTTATTTATGGTCATGCTAAGGTGAAACTTTGGTAAAACGTTGACGTATATTTTTTGCCAAAATGTATTTTAAAAGAAACGGAAAATATTTTTAAAAAGGGGACATGGAGGTTTAGACATTTACAGGGCTTATGTCCTGTCGCTGGCTGGTTTAATTGGCCATATTACATACTGTATAATATTCACAATTTTGTCAATGTATATAATTATTATTGATTTATTTCACAAATTTTAGTCAACATAACATTACTGGCTGTTCAACCCATTACAGAATACATCCATGTTTGTTGAATTCATCAATATCTTGATTTTTGTAAAGTTAAATAGCTTCGGGTTTGATTCTTTTAACTGAATTATTTCACCTGCACCAATAAAAGTGTAAGCAAGTTCGGTATTTTTTATTATAAATATTAATTAATTTGTTTCAATAGACACGCATTTAACGTAATTAAAAAGGGAAAAACCAATTGCGTCAAATAGACTTTCTCTGGAGATAATGTCACTATACTTGTCGCGCGGTAAAATAGGGGTTTCGCGAATAGCTCTTCACGTTCGGCATACTTTGCATGCGTTTAAATAGTAGATAAAAATCTTGAGTAATTCAAATTATTTGTAAAAAAAATGGCTACTTGATTTGGGTCCCGAGAACTGTCTTGAGATGGTCGCCCCACCAAAGCAGTAGACTTGTTTATATATAATTATTTTTGCATGTCATATTTTGTATTTGTATCCACACAGTGTCTCGATGAATATATGTCATATACTCGTATATTTGGCATTTGTGAGGATGTTGGGCCACCGGGAGCTGACAGTAGCTTGTTACTTGACCCAATGTCTGCGCAGTAGTTAAGTTTGTGAGCTGTACTAATAATATAATGTTGTTTTCTCTTCTTTTTTTATCTTACCATTATTTATGTACACATGATTTACGTATGAATATGTATTATTTTTAATGTATTTTACATATGTTTTTTAGACATCATAAGTTATATATATTAAATAATGTAAATGAATGTCTCGACACGGGTTGTGCCAAGTGAGGTATTCATATGTTTTTTTTTTTTAAACAAATATTTGCGTTCGTATGATTCCCCCAAATATTAAATTTTAAGGGCCATTTTCAACGAGTTGTAAATAACTCACTATTAGAAAATGGACTCAAGTTGGGGTAGAGTGGGATTCGAACCACAAACCTTTGACCCATGAGTCCGAGACACTAGCCACAGGACCACAACCCGATTATGTTATTATTATATTTAAAAGTGTTATGTAAAACTTGAAATAAAAAAAAATAATTAAATACTAATTTGAGTATTATAACAGAGAGATGTAAAATAAAATTCTCATTTGTTTGACGCAAGAAAGTATCGGCAATAACAATTATTATAGGGAAATATCACTGTTTTTTGGCAAGTATTAATTAAAAATGATCTTTGAAATACTAACAAATGAAGAAAAATAAATATTAAAGAATAATAAATATTATTTAATTTCTAATTTTGAATTTACACGTATGTTTAATTTTCTAATTATAAATGGTATTTTCTGTAATTTATATTTGTTCTTCAATTTTTAATTATTAACGATATATTTTCAAATTTATATTTATGCTTTAGTTTTTATTACTATCGGTATGTTTTCCAATTTATATTTATATTTAATTTCTTAATTACTAATGTTTTATTTTACAATGTGTATTTATGCTTCAATTTTTATTATTATCGGTATATTTTCTAATTTATAATAATTATGTCTCATTTCTTTACTATTAATGCCATATTTTTTAATTTATATTAATGATTCAATTTTTATTATTATGACCTGCATGTTTTTTAATTTATATTTTTATTGATTTTTTCGAATGTTATTATTATTCTTTGAATTTATTAAGCATCATTTAATGAAATAACAAAAACACGTGTAAAAAAAAAGTCCTTAAACACAGGAATTTCCTAGCTAGTCGGGACCTGAAACAAAGAAACTCGGTACATTTTTAAACTGTGAAATACATAAATAAATAAATTCTTGTGAAGACGCTTCATTGTGTTACCCACGCCCATTTTAAGAAACGATTCGAATTAAATTTTAAAGTTTTTTTATTCGAATACGTAGTTTGTATGAAGGGACCGTCGCAAATTATTTAATATGTGCTTATTTACGTACATTAGTTAATTTTTAAACTATTTTTGTTTAGTATGTTTGAAAGGAACGGTTGTTAATATTGTAGAGTACCCAGATGAACAACGAATATATAATTTACAGCGTCAAAATCCTTCGTTAAAACAACGCGATAATAACGGCTCATTTAAATAATTTTTAAAAATGCCAAACATAGGAGTCGAGTCTAAATCTTGACGTCACTAGTGTCACAAAAATTTGTTTTTTAAATCCGTTATGAAAATGTTTTTCCATTGTTACTATATTGATTTTGAAAATACAATCCATTTCACGCGATTTGTTTTATTAACTGATTATATATTTATTAATTTAACAGAAACAAACAGTCAAAGATTATATAATAACATAAAAAAGATACGGTTTAAAGACAGACTATCGAAGCTTTGAAATAAAATTCATACATATTAAATTATGGTACAAAAAAAGGGTGTATTCGTGTGTATTTGTATGAGAGTAAGTGTAAAGGTATTTATTTGTTCTTGTGTGGGAGAAGGTATTCAGTTTTGTGTAAGCGTGAGCATCATTAAATAGCAAGAGGAAGCGTATCGCAACCAGAAAAAATGAGTCTTTATTTATTTTTAAATAAGTTAAGGGGCATGTTAAATACATCTTTTAAATAAATAAATAAATATCAGTAGATAAATAAAAATATTACAGTTTGAGCAAAAACGAAACGGGAAAAAGTGTTGTGCATAGTTAGTGCTAGAGACTGGCAGATGGAATAAATACTTATTTTTTGTCACGCAACGGGGGACATTAAGATTAATTTTGGAGAGTAGGTTAAAAGAATCTACTTTATTATGTAATTATTTATATAAATAGTGTAATTAAGATATACTACGTCTATTTTTGAGGGGAAAAAATCCATTTGTTTAGCAGATTGGCTGTAAGTGCAAAGCGTTTTATTGTTTTTATAATCTAGGTATTTCAAAAATATCTGATGAACATTTCAAATCCTTTCAATGTTTGTTATGTATTGTGGGCTCCACACAAAGGATGCAAACTCTTTTTATTTCTGTTTTTCTAATTTTTTTTTATACAATGGAATATTTGCCATATCTAAGATGTAGCTGGAATAGAAAAATGAGTTTATTTATAATACGTCTGTGATTAGCAATCGAAAGTTTTATCACAGTAAAAAAACATACTTTAAATGATACATACTGTCTGTCTTTAACTATGTTATATCCATTAACATTGAATTCAAAACATCTGATATCAAGTATCAAATCCTTTGTCCCGTGATAAAGCCTTCAAAACTACTAGTACAAGACTCATCCCAACAAAATCAATTATGTTCTACGAAGCTTCAGTGACATTAAACGTACAGAGAAAATTATAGATTATACAACGTACATGAATCTATGATTTAAGTCTGAGTAAACTCTTAAAGTTGTTTTTTAAATAAAATTATTAAAAAAAAACATAGAATCCATTACACTGTTTTGCCGTAGGGATAGGCAGAGAGGATAGACCACTATGTTTTTCATCGCTACTACTATATATACGGATATGTTTTATTTATTTATTTTCAAACCATTTATAGGGTTTTAATAAAACATTAAAAGAATAGTTAAAAACCTTATGTTTTAAAGAAAAGATGCATCTACAAACATTAGAGACATCAAGACAAGATCTTGACTATTTATTAAGTGTTCGTTTAAATCACTGTAAACTAAAACCAAAAAAGTCTAGATCTTGTCTTAAGTTAACAATACGACAAAGACAAGTCATTGGAGAATTAAGGCCATAGTTTGTTCTATGCTGATCGATGAACAGTACTTCGTTGTTTCTCAACCTACGAGTCGGAAAATAAAATTTTACTTGTCTCAGTAATGATGCAACATCGATTATACCATTTAGTATTCCGAACATACATATATATTAAATCAATATTAGTTCTACGTTTTTGTAGACTAGAAATATTTAACATTGACTCATATATCAGCATAAGAATAATTACCTATCTCTAGTCCAAGCATGCACGCTTCTTTTCGAAGCAAGCAATGTTGGACTGATTCAATGTGATTTATGCGATTCACATGGAATGAGACTTGACCTCGGAGGCATATTCTAGAAGAGGGTAAACATTTGAGCAGTAAAGAATTTTGATTATACGGATTTTACAGTTAAATCAGAGGATATTCTGTTAATGAAGCCAAATAATTTCAGTGACTTATTTACTGTATTATCTTTATGCTCGTTGTATATCAGTTTATAGTCTAAAACAATTCCTAAATATCTGATGGACTTGACTACATCAATTTTGAAGTTTTCTGTTAGGTACTTGAAGGAAATCGGTTGTTTAGTTCTATGAAATGAAATTATTTTGCATGGTTTAATATTTAGTTTTTATTTACTGATTTAAATCTAAACGACGACTTATTTACTTTTATCTAAATTTGTTGCAACCGAGAGGTAAAAAACATATTTGAAAAGGAAATAACGAAGTCTAGGTATTGACAGGGCTTGTGACCTGTCTTTGGCTGCTGTAAGCGGCCAATGACAATTTATTTATTTTTTAAATATTATCGAAGGCAAAATTTTACGTGGAAATAAAGGAAAATGTCACAAAAATGTATGTGATTTAAGGTGCTTGTATTTATTTTCAAAATCAAAAAAATAAAATTTGGCTTTTGCCACTTTTATGCTCAATTAATTACCTTCAAATTATTTTAAAAAATTTTAGTTCAATACTTAGTCTTTTTTGAGATCCCAGATACCTAAGTTTAGTCTAAATTTGAAATGGCGTAATCTGCCGGTCTAAAAGTAATTATATTTTAATCACATAAAATTTTTAAGTATATTTTTTGACAGCAATACCTTTAAAAATATACTGTTTATCTAACTTATGTTTTTTTTGTTTATTATTATAGCGCGATTAAAAAAAAACATTTGTTGTAAAATGGCAAAATCGTATGATTTCATAATTTTACGTTTGTTTATCCAGACTACAGACTTAAGCAAAAGCTCGTTGGTATAAAACAAATTATTTAAAGAACCTTAACTATTTTCCATTCCTCAAGTTCCAACTTAAAAGTAGCAAAACTACAATCGTTCAATTTCGTGTTAGATTTAAAATTTTACACGTCAGTACTTTGAATACAGTCGAAGTTATCGGTGTAAACTTTCCCCTCCCCGAAGGCTTTTATTGGAACATCGGAATAGGCATGGACCGAGTTGAAATAGCATTGCTGACAAAGCTTCAGGAAATGCATTTATGATGAGTTTTCTTTGTAGAAATACAGTCAATCTCAATTCCAAATTCTCGATAGCTACCGAGGCAAAATCATTATGAAAATTAAGCTTGTATAAAATTTTTTCACAACCTTAACTTTAAAAAAAAAAAAAAATAATATTGATATTTCAAGTGTTTCAATAAATATGTATTTGTATGTTTGTTTTGAATTAACTTACGCGTATTATCATACCTACCTTGTTTTATTATTGACGTTCCATCGTATTCAATGCGTTTTGTGGTTACCTACCGAATTGTATGGGACTTGTTGCACATTATTCATTCAGTTTGTATCAATTTAAAGTTTACAATCTACTTCCATTATTCATTAGGACAATTAGTTAGTTCTCACAATATAAAATTGCTATTAAAAAATGGATAGTAGAGGTAGTTGCGCACGGATCGATGAGTGGATCAAGCCAAATAGGTAAAATGTGTATACTTTTAATGAAATTTGTTCTATTGATCTTTATGAATTGGTTATGTTTTAATGATTATTTTCGTTTTTTACTATTTATTTTCTTATTTATAATAAGGTTAATTAGATTAATTAGGTTTTTTTATTGTTATTATTATGTAAACTTTGTTGAATAGCTAATCTTAGACATGTTTCATATTTAATAAAATGTTTCCCTCGGCACGGGACACCCCACCCCAGTGAGGGAACATTATTTTATATAAAAAAAAGAAAACAAACAATGTAAAAGTATAAATATATTTTTTTTAATTTAATTATAAAATAAAATTTAATTTTTAAAATAAGGTTAAAAAATTTATCATACTTTTAAAAAATACAATTTCTAACATTTTTTGACTTAAATATTTTAAAAAAGGTTCCAAAAGTAGGTATAAACTATTTTTTTTTTTAATATTCAAACTTCTCACCAAGCTCTTTCCTATACCCTTTTCAATATAATTACAAGTTTATTTTTATATACTTACGCACCCACACACACACACACTCTTCCTCATTCATTCACGCATACACGCATTTACATACACACACATGAATACAAACGTCGCATGCATACAATTACGTCAACTCTTTTCAATATTATGTAGTATTAGATTTACAGTAGAATTTTTCAATTGGCTCTAGTATTGTTAATATACATCTACTTTTTGTTATAGCTGTTAAAATCACACAAAATAAATTAAATCAATTAATGAATGAATGGACGTTTTTTAAAATTGTATGTAACCACTTACTGACTTTTCTGTGTTTACTGGTTTTATCAAGCACAATATATCAACTAACAATTAAAAATACCACCATACGCCAAAGAGTAAACACATATTTATTCATAGCATTAAATTTCGTGTCAAAAGGGAAATATTTGTTAGGAGTTTTTTTTGCAGTAGGTAAATCTTTAAAACAAACCTGCAACTGAAGCACGTATAATTTTTTTGGAGCCTATAACTATACATTTATAATAAATTGTAGTGGTCAGCGTGATTGCCAACCACGCAGGGGTTTAATTTACGTGTTCAATTTTCGACATAATTAAGATTAAATATTTATTTAAAAAGTGTTTTTACACTAGACTATTTCATAGTTGCAAGACTGGCACTTGAAGCGTTAGATTGATTATTTTATTATCATGAGACAAAAATTTTTAAGTTACACTGTGATTGGTATACCAATGCAGTGCCTTATGCACACATTAGGTGCGGAAAGGGAACGATAATGATGTTATATATGTCGAATTTTGTGCCAAAAAAAGAGTATTTGCTTGAAGATTTCCTGAAGAAAAATCAGTACCTGAAGCACATAGAAATTTTATAGAAGAGCGGCAACCATGCTCTATCGAAAAAAAATTGCAAATTTTGATTTCAAAGGTATAAAAATAATGATTTTCATATTAAAGGTTAGGAACGCGAAAAGAAAAAGTTGAAATGTAAAGAAACAAAAGCGTTTCAAATCACATAAAAGTTTCTCAATGTTTTAATCCATTAGAAATTTTAACATACTGCAACAGAGCTAAATAAAATTTTAGATAAGGTAATATAGAAGTCTATACATCTACAGTGATTATAACCTGTCATTGGCTGGTTTAATTGGCCACTTTACACACTGTGTAACCATATTTGTATTCATATTTTACTCTTATAAACTATAATCAATAATAAAAATAATGTGACCTCACTGGGGGTTACCCGCGCCGAAAACACTAATCAATATACTTTTTTGAAATGTTTTTACATTAAAAAAAACAAAGAAGACTAACTTAATAAACAGAGATAATTAACAAAATATTCAGACAGTTTTAAAAACTAGGTATATATGAACATCTACATTATTTACATTACAAAACGTACAACGAAAATAACAAGACCTAACATAAGCTATACGCTTGTGGAGCAGTTGAATCAATATTGGTTTGGGCGAATGAGACAATCCATTTTACTTCTACCTAGCTTCACTTTCCAATTTTTTATGGCCTTTGCAGACATTTTCTCATTTCTAATTGTTTTAATAGATAGTGGAAGTAGTTTATAGATTTATTAATTAAATAATACTCAAAATCCCTTTGTCCAAAAGTTGTATTAGTTTGTGTTTGTTAAAGTTGTCTTTGTGTTGAGGATCTAGTGATTATATTTTTTGTATGTGATATATTGTAGGGGTTATGTCTTTCATTTGAGTAAGAGTAGTTTTTGAATTGTATAATTGTTTTGGTGTCATAAGTCTAATACAAACATCTTTATTCCTTCAATTCTTCCATTTGTTGATGTTGTTTAAGTTAAAGAGCTAAAATCTTTTATTATGCTGGTGACATTCATCTGACTAAATTGTATCACCTACATACTAGGCAACACCTGAACATCTTATTTTTTCAATTTTTATACGTCTTTATGTACCAGGTGGATTTATCAACAATATTTTTAGTTTGTCCAAATTTTTGTAGGCAAGGACTGAATTCAACTCTCTGGGGAGCTGTTAATATCTTCCTAACGTCTGATTGAATTATATCACCAACATACAAGGCAACGCCTGAAATTTTCTATTTTTATACATCTTCGTGAACCAGGTAGATTTATCAACAATATTTTGAGTTTGTCCAAATTTTTGTAGACAAGGACTAGATTCAACTCTCTAGGAAGTGGTTGTAACATGTTTATATAAACAGCTTCAAGTTGAATCCAACTCTGCATAAGAAATTATGCAAAAGCAAGGAAATTGGGTGCCGTATGAATTGAACTGTAGAGATTTCTAATAAAAATAGAAAGAACTTATTCAAGTCGACAATAATAATACAAAAAAGTCTGTTTTAAAAAAACTATCATTTTCTTAAAAAACTATCGGTTTTCAAAAGAAAATAGTCTATTTCCTAAAAAAATACATGTTAGTTGAAATAATTTTGTTGGTTTTACAAATACTAATATAACATACACATCTAGTTTCGTACAGCAATAGGTTTGACACGTTTCGTATACCTAACTACGTGTAAATATTTACACCAAGTAAAGGTGGTGCAGTGAGAACCGCTTTTATAATTGAATCAGTTCGCCCGTGCCGCCGCATACATTAACAAACTTTGCTGAAAGCCGCCCCTCCGCCCCGGTACATTTCCAGCTAAAAGAGATTCCATTTCCTGAAAAATCGCGCCACACTTAAAACCGGAAACGCGCCAAAAACGGCGCCATTTTAACCATTTCAATATTTGAACCGTTCTGAATATAAACAGATTCAAACGCGTCATATTTTAATGGATTATCACCATCATCGCAATGTTCTACACTAGAACCGACAAAATGCATGCACTCGATTTTTGTACTAAATCTCTACTCATCTAAGTAGTAACTGAGTAAATGCAATTGTTTTTAATGCAATTATTGTAAGTTTTGGTTATTTTATTTGGGAAATCAACAGTTCGACAAACATGTTTATAGTAAACAAACAGATACAGTGTATAAACTCAGCACCAATAGCAGATTCCCACAAAGTGTGCAAAGTTAGTAAAGAAAATATTATACAAAATATATAAATACATATAAGTTTATACATATAAAAATTTTACTTTTATATATATGTTTTTTTTAATAATCAAATAATTATTTTTTTTGAGAACGGTAAATTATTATAAATTAGGCGGGATTAGGACAAGAAAGCATGAAGAGAGGATAAGGAAGGGAAGGAAGATGTACATATTTATTATTATTATGTCCATTAAATTACATAATGCATTTTTAGTGTCAATTTTAAATCTGACAGAGTGATGTTTGTGTAGTCAATGTCTTTTTGATATTTTATCTATTTTGTATTGTACACTAAAAAAGTCCTACAAAAAAAAGCATTTTTAACATACTATGTTTAACTTATCGGTACATAAAACAGGTGGTACCGTCTAGAAATTCTGGCTGAAAAATGTATTGTTATTTAATTAAGTAATTCTGCACAGTCAACTATTCATGTCATAATTTTGTGAAGCAGTAGTTGGTCCGCACACGCTATGCGGTTTTGTAGAGAAGTGATTCCATGGTAGGTAGAGGCAGCGAGGGTCAATACATAAGAAATACCGTTTTTGTACCTTAGGTACTTGTTTTGTTTAATTTGTTCTGAATATCTTCTATAACAGTGTTTACTCGTTTAAATTACGAAACCTGACTTGCTCAATGCTTTGGAGGTAATTTTATTGAAATGCGATTAAAAAAGTAATTTATAGTCTAAAACAATCCTAATACCGTTAATTTCGTGGTTTTTCATAAGTACGTTATTGTTTATATTGTAATCAAAATTAAGAATTATGTTTTTCTTGTGAATGTAACACAAACACATTTGTTAATATTTAAAAACAGTTTATTTTCAACACAATACTCAGTTAGACAGTTAAAATCGTCTTAAATCATGAGGCAATTTTCACGAAATTCAACTTAAGCGTATATTCTCATATCATCGGCATATAAAAGAAATTTGGAACAATGATAGCAAACATCAATGTCTTTTATATAAATATAAGAAATAATAGAGGACCAAGTAGACTTCCCTGGGGAACACTAGAGGAGATTTTTGCTCAGTCAGATTTATACCCACCAATTACTACCGATTGGCATCGATTACTAATATATGATATCAGCCAGTGCAGAAAATCATCATGTATATCTTTAGCCTATATACCATGTATGTCTTCACGATTTATTATATGTTTTTACTGTTTATATTTTTTTTAATTTCTACTACTATTTTTTTATTAAAATATTGTGTTTATTTTTTTTCGTACAGACTGTAAGAGTATTACAGTTCACCATGTATCCGTTTACTTAAACTTTAGTTTAAATTTTTTGTTTTATCACAATATATTCTTAAATACTTTTTATTCCATGTTCAGGCGAGTGGAGAATACAGCTCTGTTTGTAAAATAAAATAAGAACCCTTGACGAGTTTTATCGATTTGATAGCTGCACTCAGGTAAAAATCCTACTCAAAGAATAAGATAAGTCCACCTCGTTTTGTAGTTATTGGCGTGTTCGCTTACCTTTTTTAAAGTTTTGGGTTTGATTCCTGGCAAGGTGGACGTGAAAGATTCATTATAAAGGTTGTTTAAATTGTAATATTACATTGTTCTTTGACCGACCCCTGAAGGGAAGGACTGTGTAAATAAAGTTTTACAAAAAGCAACGAGGGGTCACCATTGATCTGGAATAATCTCGAAAATTTGCTCATCACACCAAAATGCGTCTTACTAATTTTTTTGTCTGAAACCAACGAGGTATATCCCCAAAATGGCCGAAAATCGACTTATTAATTATGAACATGGGTACCTAATAAGCCATGAAAAATTTACGATTGCATACATAAATAAGTAAATTAGAAATTCATGCATTCAATGTGTTGTTTTATCAAACCTCGTAGATCAAAGTGTAACCCTGTCATTTATTGTGTTTTTATGTTATTAATTATAATAAAGAACCCTACATTGATCTTTGTTTGATTAATTAGAAAATCGATTATTACTTATCGTTCGTGTAAATAATGCTAAGGTTTCAAACAGGTAAATTAAATACAAAAAAGGTCTTACCGTGTTATGAAGGCATGTATTATCAAATTAATTTGTCAATGCACATGAGAAAATTTGGTTTTATCGCTAAATTTGCTTGTCTTTGATATCAGAATAAATTTACCTTCATAAATTATAAGCATTTGAACGCGCAGGAATGATCATTTTATATCAAAAGTTGAACAATAAAGTTCAAAAAAATTTAGACAAGCTCAAAAAATTGTTGATAAATCCAAATGGTTCATAAAAAAGTAAAGAAAAAAAAATCAGACGTTACCTAATGTGTAGGTGAAATAATTCCATTATATGAATCTCACCCGCACAAATAAAGGTTTTAGATCTATAAATTTACAAACATCAACATAGAAAAACAAGCATTTGCGTTCTTATAATTTCCTCAAATAATTCATTTTGAGCGTCATTTTAACGAGTTGTAAATAACTCACTATTAAAAAATGGGAATCAAGTTGCGGTAGAAGGGGATTTGAACCAGGGACCTTTGAGCCGCGAGTCTGAGACACTAGCCGCGGTAGTACAACCCGATTTCGGTTGATAAATTAAAAATAAAACCCGCATTTGATAAATTCTAAAAAGTGTCATACCTAAAAATATGACTTTTGCACGTAGCTATTTTTTTAGCTTATGAAGGCAGTAAATGCGAGTGAAAAACGAAATCAATTTGAGATAGGTGACAATAATTTCGAGTTGTTTGTTAAGTTCTACACGTTGGTAAAATAATTTTGATTAAGCCCGGGAGTGTTCCACAATCAAATTTTGAATAAATAATTTTATAAATCTCTTACATCCTGCAATCCTACAAAGTTAATTCCTATGGTATAGTGGGCTGGGGAGGTTGCACTGCACCTATCATAAACAAACATTTTTGCTCAGAGTAATACTATGATGACCCTCAACTTTCCTATCTGAGACATTGTTTCAATTTATAAAGGTACTGGACATTAGGCATTTAAAAAAAAGTCATTAACACATTTCTGGTCATGCGGTTACAAGAGATTTCAGCAACATGCGTGTACGGGGTTTTCCTGTAATTTGAATTATTTAATAGCAAAAAAACATACGACTTTCTCTCAGAAAAAATCTGTTTTGTGGCCCCAAGAGTACAATGTCTCGGATGAACATGTCAAGTTTTTCAAAACGAAAGCCATTTTTAGGAGAAGTGGACAAGTTTGGATTTGTCTAAGGAAAGAGACCCTTGCAGGAGACTGCAACGAGACATTGCAAACATTTATGTACTAATAAGAGTGTTGTCCAGGTGTTTAAATATTTAAATAATTCTTATTTTTTGTATTTTTTTATATTATTTATTCTTCCACATTTCATTATGTTGTATTATTTTTCAACACAGGATCTTAGAGAGTAAGGAATACGTTATTTTTATTTTGTAATATAATGTATTCTTGTTTGAGCAAATAAATATAGTTGGTCAATTCAGCAATTTTAATAATGACTTGTAGTAAACTTTTTCTGCAAGTATACATAAACTATTTGTGTTTTTATTTAATTGTATTTTAATATTCGTCGAAATTGTCTTTTATAAAACTTGTTACATAAACATATTTGGTTTTATTATATTTTAAAAACATACATTTTTGCTTCCCAATATTTAAATTTAAATTACTTAAACAAAAAATTTAACCTAAAAATTAGTGGAAATTTAAAACAATTAAAAATTAACACAAAAACCAAATAAAATAATCAAATTTTTCAAACGATTTATATCACAAGAAAATCGTTAAATAACTGCTTTATGTAATAATTCTACAAGGGGTTTGATTACCATTCACCATCTTTGAAAAAGTTCAAAAGGTTTGTTTTACAGGAACAATACCCTACACTTAACATATCCGGTATGTGGGAAAAATTAAAATTTTAAATTGTATAGTAATAAAAATAAATTAAACATTTTCTACGGTTGTAATTTTCCTCGACAGTCCTTAGAATATTCGGTACATTTGGCAACATGGCATTCGCAAAAGCTCCCCTTCTCAAAGTTCGCCAATAACTCGGAGCGGCGGCGTTGCCGGGCGATTAGTTATCAAAAGTTTTTCACTATCCAAAGTAGTGGTCATTCGCAAGTGGTTTTGGAGTAGCACGCGTGGATTGGCGCAACTATTCGGTTGCTCATCAGTACGAGCGTACGTACAGAAGATCGAAGGATGTGGGAGCACTCAGGGGGTAGGCGGGATTAGGGGACGATTAATTAATTAGTTTTAATCTACAAGATGGTCACTAAATTGGCATAAAATCAAGTGCGAGTGTTTTGTATAAATACATTAAACTTTTTAATAAAGATACCAGTCTCAAAAATGTCAAGAAAGCGATGAAACCGGTCATTAGATATTCCAAATTTGTGGATTAAAGTATCACTCGTATTTTATTTATATAACAAATGTACAAAGTTTCGTACATAAATATCTATATTAGTTTATACCGTCTCAGTATATACCGATGTAGATTGCCGTTCATAATCGGAGTGCAATGGCGATATATATCTGTACTTTAAAGGTAAAACACGAAGGTCCATTTTTTGCCGTTTTGAAGTAAAAAATGCAGAAATTATCGCAATAAGCTATTTTATACGTGAATAAAACTCCGAAGTTCACTTTTGTTGTAAAAATGCTCTTTTAAGTTGAAATAAAAATTTGAATTCCACTTTGTTTTAATGTTAAAAACATCAGTTGTCCCAGATACGCTATTTTAATATGTAGTTTTATCTTTTAATAATATTAATTCTTTATATATAAAAATGATCTCAATTTGTTTAAAAGATATAATATTTTCTAAATTGCACTATCACTAAATCTTGTTTTCTAGTTCAACGTGACTTTAGTGGTTCATCCTTTAAGGTACAAATAGTATTATTATTCTTTATTCCCTTCTCGCATTTGATGGTGCATGGGGTACTGCATTGGTATACCGATCACAGCGTATCTTGATATTTTTTTTACATTTTATACCGATCATCGATCGGGAATTGGACCCGAGACTTTCTGCATGGCAGGAAAACGCGCTAATCATTACACCACGAGGCCAACAGATATTATAATACACCAAAATAATTAATGCATTCTCTCTCCTCCCAAACTCACTATCTGATCCCACATTTAACATGTATAACATAATGTACTTTTTTTATTTTGTATTTTGTACTTTTAAGTTAATATGTGCAAGCCTTATCACCCAATTAAAAAACAGCGGTTATTTTTAATCAATAATATTTTTTTATAATTTTATGTATGTACCTATCTTTTGGTATATATTGATGTTTTTTTTTAGTATAATTTTTTTACCAATCTCTTCTTTTTGACCAATCTGTTTTTTGGCTGGCAGGAAGATATTGCGTTTAGCAATAAGTCCGTCAAAGTACTTATTCTTTGTAATTGAAGTTTAAAATCAAATTCAAACTTATTTCAGCGATTCAACATAAAAATAACTAACATTGTTGGAATGTTGCTAACATCACAGATTTTTTAGATTTAACTTATAAACACTTAAATTATACATATTAAAGACTTATTTTTTTTACCTAAAAATGTTAACATTTTTCAAAATATTTTATTGTGTTTCTCCTTTAATTTTTTGTAATTCGATGCCTTTTTTACTATATATATATTTACTAGACCTACATATTAATTTTTGTAATGAAACGCTTAAATTGTAATTTTTTTACCTGTCATAAAAAATCCTTCTGGGCGCATCTAATTAATAAATAAATAATAAAAACTTCCGGTGCGTGTAAATAATAATTTAATATACCTTTTTAAAGTGATGGGTTAAGTTTTTTCATATGCAAGAAAATGTTATAGAATATTTATTGCCAGCAGTTCTACATACGACAAATCAACACCTGTCCAAAAATGGTTAAAAAAACTGACCTTAGAATATCCAATAGCATCCACTTCAACCTGTTTTTTGTTGAGCACTTCAATGTGATGATTTATATGTAATTGTTGTAGTTTTAGTTTTATGAATTTTGAAGAATCACTCAGAACGAACCAAAATTATCAAGTCGGCAGTTTACTTTATCAGAACAAAACAACAACACAAGGATTTTCCTCGGGGGCAGTGATACCGACTGAGCGAAAACAATACCCGCCATCTCTAGGCGAGGAATTAAACTACACATTTAATTAAATTCTTCAATTAAATGTACAGTCATGAATTGATTTAATTAATCCCTTCTTGACAGGGATAATCATCAAATAAAATTGAACTGCTGGCCATAACTATGAGTAATTCAGAATTTAGAAGGCGTAATTCAGGGGCAACTTTCTGTGGTTAAAAAATAAATTGTAGTTATTAATTTATTTATTTATTCATTTTATATATTTTTTTAAAAGACGTATCCACGTGGTCAAAAGTTTTGTTTTGAGTTGGGATACAATACAGTGGCAAGTGAAAGCATAACATATTATTAGAGAATACAAAAATATCAATTAATAACGAATGCCCGAGTGGTTCCGAAACATCCCTAACAGGAGAAGTATTTCCAAGTGATACCGAAGCATCCCGAATGGATCGCGTCGGGTATTTATAAACATGTAGGGTCCATAGTCAATGACACACACGTGTTAAATTAGTTCACCTGAAGTTGACTAATGACCGACGATACAATATCATCATTTTCTATCGAATCCAATGCATACGTGTAATGCAACTCTTACAGTTATGCACGTTAAACTGGAAGCATTGTTCTGCAGTACATTCACATCGTCCTTAACATGAAAAAATGAACTACAAAGAAACGTGGTATGTAAAGAGACCACAAGACGCTGTCAAATCAGTCAGCCAAACAAGTTCAGTCGACCAGTTAGTGGCAGTTAGTTCAGTCCACTCAGCTCTTCATGTAGTTCAAGTGAAGTTACTTAAACTCCTCATCGCCGTAACATTCAAGCGACATAATTTATTATTTATTCGCCACGTGATAAATAAACGTCAAACATCAACCTCGTGTCTTCTCTGTCAATCTCTAACTGGGGTAGGAGCTCCAACCAACCCTACATCACCTAATACTAAAAATATGCGGCCAGGAACCCTTCAGCGATGGCCAATATTATGAAAACATAATAGTCCAATAGCTAGAGAATTTTCCTCTTGAACATAGTTTTACTGATGTGAAATATATTGATCTCTAAAGTGTTCATTTTCAGATGCCTGATTGTTCTTCCTATTGGTATGACCGGGGATAAATTAATTCCGGAAGCCGGGACGTAAAACATTATGTACTGATGATGTCGAACATATCAGAAACAGAAAAAATGGTATTCTCTCTAAGAAACATAAAAAATGGTAAAGCCACTGGGCAAGGTAAGTTGGATTTATTTGTTATGTTTAGGATTAATTATTAAGTTTAAGTTAGAATTTAGTTTTTAAAAAAACGTTTTTGTTTTTATAGTATCTGACTCCAGATCAGAAAGTTGCGTGTTCCGATCACGTCGGGGTCACCAATTATGTACTGAAATCTTTTGTTGGTATGAAACGGTTGGTTTGACTTACCGCAGTTTTGTTGCAAGGTAGCGCGAAATCAAATGAAAGATTTACTTACATTTTTCTGAGATTCAATTGGAAATTTGATGAATACAAGATATACAAAGATGTGATTAAATTTAAAAAAACACTGAATAAATTAACCATGACACGAATTGACATGTTGTGGGTATTTGTAAGTCTTAAAGAAAGAGAGAGAGAGCAAAAGCCAACTGAACCGAAGCAGACCGAGGACACGCGAATTTTGGCAAGCTTCGATCGTGCCGATGTCATGCAGTTCCGGTGTGTCTTGCACGGTGTTGTTAATGGTAAAAATACGGTGAAAGTGCGTGCCCATAGTATTAATAAACTTAACCTCACCTCTTCTAACCTAATCTTGCAAAAAAAATCTCTGCAAAAAAAAAAAAAAAAATGTAATCTTACTTCACATAACAAAATAAATTTCAAAATAAAACAATTTTTATTATTGTACTGAAATTAAGGGGCTAAGCGAGGTTCAACCTTTTCGTTAAACATTCATTCAACAAACGGCCCGGCTGTTTAGTTGAATGACGACATTTGATTAACAGCCTAGCCGCTCAGTTAAGGGGCTAATTTAGCTATTTGGCAGAAGTACAAATAAGGTGAAAAGTACGAATGAAAAAAACGGAATTCAACACCTAAAAAGAAATAACTTCTAGTGCTCGGTGTGAGATAACACGTTAACTAAAGTACAATCGAAATGTTATTAAATAATTAAAGGTTATATTTTATTTTATTAGGGAAATCAACAGTTCTACGTATATATTTTTTAGTAAACAAACAGATATAGTGTATAAACTCAGAACTAATAACAGATTTCCACATAGTATACAAAGATAGTAAAGAAAATATATCACATATCAAATAAATACATACAATTTATACGTATAAAAATGTTATTTTTATGTACTCAATAATCAAAGATTTTTTGAATATTAATTTGAAGAACATTAAGTTACTGTAAATTGGGCGGGATAAGGACAAAAATGCTTGAAGAGAGGATAAGGAGGGGAGGGGAGATGTACATATTTATTATTATTATGTCTACTAAGTTACATAATTTTAGTATAAATTTTAAATCTGACAGAGTGATGTTTGTGTAATCTATATTTTTAAATTTTGTATCGTACATTGAAAAAGTTCTACGAAAAAAAGCATTTTTAACATACGATGTTTTACTTATTGGTACATGAAATAGGTGGTACCGTCTACAAATCCTGGCTGGCACATGTATTGTTATTAAACCAAGCAGCTCTCTACAGTCAACCATTCCTGTCATAATTTTTTAAAGCAGTAGTTGGTCCGCACGCACTCTGCGGTATTGTAGAGAAATGATTCCATGGAAGGTGGAGGCAGTGAGAGTAGATACATAAGAAATACCGGTTTTGTATTTAAGGTACTTTATAAATTTGTTTTGAATATTTTCTATTCTACTTATATATATGGCATACCGGGGATTCCATATCTGAGAGGCGTATTCCAAATGGCTTCTGACATTTAACATGTATAAATACATGTATTATATACTTAAACTGATCCAAAATCACTAGTCAGTTATTTTGAAACCAGCCTGTAAAGGCAACTAGAATATTTGATGGGCGTAAATATTCCAAAGGCTATCTTCTCGAAGTAAGCTACTTGTTCTTTGCAATAAATTTACAAGTTTGTCGCCAAAATTAATTGCTTTTCTCGGATGCCGGCCATAATTATAAATTAGGAATCGATCCCTGATCCTCTCATTAAGAGTTTCGAGCGGAGTTTTAGCAACACTTGAATTGTTAAGACCTTTAACGGAAGAGTTAAGAAAGCTTTCGCCCAAATGTGAGCAACTCTGGTCTTGCGATTATGAAAGCAACTTAGGGTGAAGGGTAGATAAAAATGGTATTTTGAGTGTATTTTATAACTGTCCCTTATTTTTTAAAATTTCCATTTCATTTCGATTTATTTATTCATTTACATATGATTGATTTATTTTTATTTGCTTGGCATAAAGACACGCTAACAACACAAAAAACAGAACGATAAAAAATATTATTCCTTTCGTACCACGATTGAAATTTTTGACGTGCTCATGGTGTAGTGATCAATGCGTTTGCTTCCCAAGAAAAAGGTATCTGCAATGTATATATCTATTTTAATTTAATTAAAAGAACTAAATGTTTGGAAGCCCATCAGCATACATGAACATCTATACCATATAATTGTCCAACTGCTGTTGGTGTTTTTTGCAAGTTGAGAAATGCCATTTTTGTGATCAAAACTTCATATTTTCAAAAGGTAAAAATAGAGTTATCTGTATAAAAGCAACTTGGCTGTTTGTGTAGAAAAAAATAGAATTAAATGAGGTAATGCAGAAAACAAACAACCATAGAAAAGTGAAACTGAGTAAATACGATTTTTGTAAGAAGGTTTAATTATTTAATCTACACAACAGTTGAAATGATTTTGACTTTAACAAATGATAAAAATGCTCACAACGTTTTTTTTATAATACAAAAAATAATTGAATTATGTATTTGACCAGTTTTAATGATTTTAAAGTCTAGCTGATCGCACAACCAAAGATGTGCATTTTGTAGAAAACAGACAGCCCTCGTAGAACTCTGATGTATGTTGTGTCATTATGTATTTTATTTTATTTTTGCGACACAACAGGCCAGGAGGTCCAATTACAGTGGTGAATTACATCACAGAAAATCCAGGCTTGAGTTGGGGATTCTTTTAAGTCTGGCTAACAACACAATTTTTATATATTTCACAGACAACAGATAGATCTGATATTATTGATTACTCATTCAAACTTCAAACGTATTAAATCCAAGTTACAAAATACATTTGTATCTATTCACTTTAATTTATTTAAGAGAAATAGATTTCTGGAGGCATTATTCTTCTCATCAGCATCTATATCATAAAATTTTCCTGGTACTGTGGGTGTTTTCTGCAAATTGAGAAATGCAATTTTTGTGATCAAAACTATTTTCAGAAGGTGTCAATTTAGTTGTTTTTAGCTGAACATAGAGTTAACCTTACGGCATTCGATAACACCTGTATCCCTAAAATTGTGCACTGGCTCTTTCTGCATAACTTTGTTAAAATAAAGGACTATTTATTATACCTGAAAGACAAGAACCCCCTGGAAACTGAAACAGTTTATAAATTGAGCTCCTAAGAATGTGAAAAGAAAGGAAATAAAAATTACGAACACAAAAGAACGTGTAAACTTGGGCACCCTGGAAAATCAGCTATAGCGGTAAACTCAAACTAAACATAGAAACATGTCATCGTTTCGCCTTTGAACCAAAGTTTCTGCATAAACCCAAATACTACAGAGCTCAAATAATAAAAATAGCAATTAGGTATTTAATAAATAAAAATATCCAACGTTTTGTTTTATTATCAAAGCACTCAATTAAGTTACAGTAAATTTAATTACAATGATAATTATCATTATGGTATCAGAAAAACCAAGTTTTTTTACAACTTTAAGTTAAAAAGGGTCTAAAGTTTATATTTCAAGCACTAACTTTGTGGTTATTCATTATAATAAAATAAATAAAACAACTTTGTTTTTAACCACTAATTTTTATTTTTCACCGACCGGTTTCAAAGCAAACAAGCTTTTTTGTCAAGGTTAACGTGATTTATTGGGTCCGCGTGTAGTATTTAGTGAACATGATAGAAATAAAATAAAAAGGAATCAATTCATTAGTTACGTAAACCTGGACAAAGAAGCTTGTTTGCTTTGAAATAAGTCGGTGAAAAATAAAAATTAGTGGTTGAAAACAAAGTTGTTTTATTTATTTTATTTTTTATTTTATTAAAAGGGGTCTATTTAAATATTATCGAGTATAATAAATATTTTTTTATTGCATATTTGTAACTTAAAAAGTATTTTTCCATTTATCGTTTTTCTTTAAAAAACTTTGTTCCAAAAACTGAAAAAATTCTAATGTATGAAGCCTATATAAAAACTAAAATATGTTTTATGCAACTACTGTGGGGAACAAGAATTTAAAATGACATTAACAGACTACAAAGACAGCAAAATAAAATATTAAAGTTACTATGTGACCTCTACTATCTAACAGCAACTAAAGAACTCTTTTAACAAACTAAGCAATGAAATATAACTGAACTTTTTAAACTAAAATCATTAAAATTAATTCATAAATTAGCTGATGTAATTGTAAACGAAGAACTAAAACTTGAAAAAACTGTAGTAAACAAAGACACAATACGTAATATCAGAAAAATATCATATACAACCTTAAAAGGAGACAAAGACAGTTGAGACTAATAAACCAGGGACTGAAATTATACAATAAACTACCAGACAAAACTAAACAAAAGACTCAGACAAACTTTTCATAAGATGTAAAAAATATTATTATCAACAACAGAGTATGAATAAAAAATAATGTTAAATTATCCGTAAGGGTAAGTAAATAAATTTTCAAATGATTTTTTTTAAATCTCTCGAAAACGGTTCATTGCATCGGCCACCCCCGTCATGGTTTGGTTAAATTTTGTACTTTGTGACCGTTTAAATTTAAATAGTACGTCACGTCGTCACGAATCTTTACGTCGCAATTTCCGAGCAGAAACATGTCGTGTCTTTGTAAAGATGTATTTTTTAACAATTTTATTTTAAAAATTATAAATGATTTTTTTACAAAATATCTATATTATTAATTTTGAAAATGCAATTAATTTTTATCAGTATTTGTAGCATGTCATAATTTCCTATTCTATTGAGTGGTTTAATAATATTACAATACGTTAGATTGTTGTATGACTTTAGTATCTGATTGATTATTTTATTATTCGTGCACTCTGGTTTTGTTATCTAAACGTTTATAAATTCATTAATTATTTTCACAATTTATAATATTGAGTTTTACCATGAATTGAGTCCGTTTTTTCCGAATGAAGAGAAAAAGAGGCTACAACAAAAAAAAATTACAACGAAATAGTCAATAACGTATTCTCCTTCATTATTATACAAAAAAAAATCCGTGTTAAGTCGGGACTCTTCAATATATAAATCAAAAATATTTATTTACATATTAAAACAATATACAGGTAATCAAAACAATATGCAAAATAATCAAAACAATATGCAAGATAATCAAAGCAATATACAAAATAATATTAGAAAAATATAAATAATAAAAATTTATATATGTCGAAAAATGGATGAAGAAACGTTATATAATAATACGTATGACAGTGATGATATACACATATACGATATACGTATATGGATAATAATGAAAACAGCAGTGATGTTACGCATTTATTCCCGATTTAATCTCATACAGTGGTCTCTACCCCTTGACACAATCCAATTATGGATCTTCATCTTAAATAAAGACGTTGTTTTAGAGAACTTAATATGTTCATCCAAGACGTTGAACACTCTTGAAGCTATAAAGCTCGGTATTAAGAAGTTTAGATTACGCGAAAACCTCGTACGGGCATTCTGTTGGGACCTCCTCCCGTAGTCGCCCGACCAGAAAATTGTCAATACATTCTTGATTTATATGAAAGCGGTCTGGTTGTTTTTAACAGAACATAGAATCGACCTTACTGCACCCGATAACATATATATCTCATTTTTCCGAAATTATGGACTGGCTGCTTTCTGCATAACTACGTTCACTTGATGGAGGTCGGCAACATTGTAGACAAAACATAGTCTACCCCCCTTAATATGGCTCCTGCAATGGTAGCCGAAACATCTAAATTAATCCAAACCGTTATAACGAAGACCGTGGGAATCTACTCACCTATTTTAAAACATTCATTCATGTTAAGTTTCTCAAGTGGCCACTTGGTTTAACTTCTTGTCGCAAAAATTAGTTAATTAGTACCTCAGTTAGGTATTCAGTTCACCAATGTTGCTTTATTGTAGCCTACCTCCGTCATAAAGTTGTACCTTGAACAAAGGACCTAAGGGGAGGTCTATAATTAACAATAGATTTGTAAAATGTCGGTTTACCCATTGCCTTGAATAAAACATGGATCCTTTGTACCGTGCTAACCCCCAGAGATCCTTCTCGCTAGGAACTCATTGGAAAATTAGGATTTCCTAGCGAAATGTTTGTTTCCTAGCAAACTTGGGAAGCCTAGATGGTAAGTGCATCGCGATATGCGTACGTTTGATTAAACGAACAGATGAAGACATTTTGTTGTTCACGCACGAAAAATATTATTATTATTTTTATATTCATTTAAAATTACACTTGCTTATATGTTCATTAAGTTCTTGAGCCTTTTTAGGCTATGTTAAGGGGTGGTTTACAATGAAAATTTAAAAAAAAAAAAAAAAATCTGTATATTTCATTTTCACGGAAAATTTTAAGTCATTCCGGCAATTATTTTTAAAGTTACACGCATATTTGTAAAAACGTGTCAGAGCATTCGAAGGCAGGAGGCTGGAGCGGCAGTCCTTACCTAGAACGCTGTCATTTTTATTTACCTGCCTATTTAGACAACACAAGAAGGAAGAATAGTCCGCAGACAACACCAACTCGAACTATTATAAGCTGCCAAAGGGCGGAGGGTGTATTTTATGGTCCTGGAATAGACGACTCGATGTAAGTTTAAAGAAAAAAAATTTTTACTCTATGATAAGTGTTTTTGAAACTTTAAACGCATTTTTCTCAAAACTGAGTTTTTAAAGTCGGTGAACAAGATTTCTTGAAAACAGCTAAACCGATCAGTCTCTAATTTTAAAACAAGCTTTTTAAGCAAATTTTTAAGTCATTCATTTAAGGTTTTTTCTCACCGATGAATATTTCTTTTTTTATAAACAATTTAAGGCCAAAATTTTTGTGTGAAATCGTTTTTTTTTTGAGAAGCAGCTATTTTGTCAAAAAAAATATTTTGCATATTTCTTTAATTGATAACAAAATTTTACATTATTCAAACGAAATCCATTCAGTTTATTTTTATTTTAAATTATTCAGTACAAAGATATGGTGGTCACCGCAAGACGCCTTTTTTATAAGAGCTCCTGAAGGATAGCTATAGTGGCTTTTAAAATTATTATTTTTACTAGAATTTTTTTTTTTATAGTTCAAAGTTACCATAATACGTATACAAATTTTAACATTCATAAATTTAAAAGTCTTCTCTGAAAAAAATCTTGAATAATTGATATTTTTGGCCTCCTGACTGTATATGTATAACCCCTTAAGCTATAATAATTAACAATCAAAAATACAAAGTCAAATAAAATAACTTTAAAAAATATGTGGTGCAATAGAACAGAACAAAGTAAAAATAATGAACTTTCATAGAAGATAACTTTACGAACAATCAGATATAAATAGTGAATTATAAAGTATGCGAATTTAGTCACATACATAATCAAATATATACCAAAAAATTATCATTGAAATCGATTGAAAATAATACAAAAACTGAAATGACAATTGATATATGGTTTCTTGAAACTCTATGTAAAGTATGAAATTAAAGTTAAAAATAATTTGCCAAATAACAGTTAGTACTCAATTAAATAATTCACAAATATTCAGTTTGTTTATAACATCCTAGAAACTAAGACGAATATTAAAACATGGTTTTTTATTTGAAAATTTATCAAGAAGTCAATTTTACTATTAGTTTTGCAGAATTGGCTTACCTTGGAGCTCCTACCCCAGGAGGAGATTGTCAGAAGAAATTATCGGTGGGTGAGTATTGCCGCAAATCTACTATTTTGGTAGAAATTATATTTTCATACTGGGGGATTTTTAACAAAAAACAGCCA